>NC_056731.1:1365168577-1365203296 GCF_019279795.1 Protopterus annectens
GGTGATATGAGACAGAGAATAGTTGGAGTTTTTTGAATCTGTCCATACAGGACAAGTGTTTAAGGCCTAGGATCCTCTTTGTGAGGTACTTTTGTGGCCTCTCCAGTTGTTGCAGGTGTCTAGTGAGGTACATGCCAAGTGGGGAAATGTACTTGATGATTGGCCTAATGAGGGAAGAGTAGAAGGAGACAATGACCTCTTTCTTCCTGGATGCAAAACCCTTAGTAAGGAGATGTGCCACATAGAAGGACTTTCTGACCACAGTGGCAATGTGGTGGTCAAAAGAAAGGTTGCTGTCAACCTGTGTTCCTATATCTTTTATAACTCCTTCTGTGTTCAGTGGACTACCACAGATGTGGTAATTCATGGGATCTGGGTTTTTCCCAAAGCTGATGCCAACACATTTTTTTGGCATTGCGCTTAAGGCCGTGGTTCTGACACCAGTTGTTGGTCTCAGTGAGGCCTTTCTGTAGGATGACGACATCAATTGGGGAGTTAATAATGGCTCCCAACTTGCAGTTGTCTGCAAACTTTGTCAGCCAGAGTCCTTTTGTGTTGGCCTGGACTTCTGAGAAGTAACAGGAGAGGAGCCAGGACCGATCCCTGTGGGACTCCACTTGTGACTGGTCAGCAGTCTGATTTGGAGTCAGCTACTTTCACACTGTGAGACAGTTTGCAACCCACCTAGTGATATAGGGGCTGATGCCTAGCTTAGTGAGTTTTTCTATGATTCCTGAGTGGGGAATGGTATCAAAGGCCTTGGCCAGATCAAGGTAGGCTGTATGAACCACCTTGCCTTCATCCACAGCTCTGGTGACTGACTCAAAGAAGTCAACCAAGTTGAGCAGGCATGATCTACCCTTCACAAAACCAAACTGTATGGGATCCAGAGTTTGGAGATTCCCTATATCCTTGTTTAGGTCCATGATGATGCATTCCATAGCTTTGCATATCAGACTTGTCAGGCTAATGGGGCGATAGTTCCCAGGGTAAACATGTTCTCTCTTTAGAGGGAGATTATGTTTGGAATAAGTAATTCACAGATCCTGAATTATGTTGTCTTTTATCCACTGAAATCAAAAATACAGGTACTAACACCTGAAAATCCATATTTGTCCGTAGTTAATAATAATACCACTGTAAAAAGGAGGATGATTGCTATTCCCAACTTATTCCATGTATTTAAAACAAATAACTGTTGCACATAACTACTAGTGTAAACAAACTGTTTTAAGATTTCACTGGGCTTTTACTATAGGAACAACAAATGATGTTATGTGATCCTATCTCGCCTACATTCTGACTGATGGGTTCGGAGCCGATCCCTCGGCTCCGACTCGGCACGCTTATGCCAAAGAGCGAAGTCTCTTATTGGCTGAGCTTATTATATCCCAGGATGCACCACTACCATTCCCCCAGATCTCGTTTGCCGCTAACCTGCGAAGACGTGGTCTCGAGCTGGCTGAGCTGAGTAGTTATTTTTTGACTAACTTTTCTGTCAGTTTTGCTGTTTTCTTTCAAAAAAAGCTGTTTTAACAGCTATTCTTACATTGTTGTGTGGTTGGTTTGAATTTCTTGTGAAATTTTGTTGTGTGACTGGGTTGTGTTTGGTAGGCCCCCCTTTCATCTAGGGCCTTCCCGGTTATTCAACCCTTCTATATTCTAAATATAGTAAAAGGCTTTAAAGTTTTTGGTAGCTTATATACAGGAAGTGTTCAAGGGTTTCAAAGTGTCCTGTCATTTGCGAGTGATAACTGTAAGCCTATACTTAGGGGCAGTAATTGTTTTTCTTCCAGTCAGATTACTGAAATCCCCCCATAATGTCTCAGAATCCTAGGCCTTCAGGCTTTAAAAAATGTGTTAAATGTAGTTTCGAAATGTCCATCACGGACGATCACTCGCTATGTGTGTATTGCTTAGGGGCAAAGCATTTACAGGAATCATGTAGTGTATGTCACGCTTTTTCCTCAAGGGTCCTCCAGGAGAGGAAAAATAAATTAATTCTTACGGGATTAATTAAACCTTCTTTCGAAGAAGCTTTGGCATCCTCTCCTTCTCCGGCCAAAAAGAAAAGGGCGTCTGTTCCGACCAGTCCGTCGGATCCGACCGCTAAGAAACATAGGCAGGCCTCTCCTTCGGCTCCAAGGACTTCGGAGCCGAGGTCGGAACGGTCTGCCTCGATGCCACCAGTATCGACTCCTCTGGCTTCGGAGCCGATGGCTGGGGCATCGAGAGGCGGGTCACCTTCGTCGGCTCCACTGCTCTCGGAGCCGACAAAGGTTGCCCGCTCAGACACTTCCTCCTCGGCGCCGAAGCCCACCTCGGCACCGATGGAATCTGGTATGTGTATTCCCTCGGCGCCGATACTCATCGAGTCGCCTCGGAGCCGGTCCCCTAGCCCTTTGGGGCCGTTGGAGAGGCCGTCTCGAACCCGTTCTGTTTCCTCTCTGTCTTCGAGGATGTCAGATTCTGATAGACAGGGTGCTCCAAAGACTGTTCCAGTCTCCAGTCTTCCAAAAATTTGTTTCGGTTCCGACCCAGTTGGCTTCGGAGCCGATGACCTTGGTCCACCCCATTGCCATTCCTCCTCCGACCGCTTCGGCTCCGTCGGAGCAGGTGTTGTTGGAGCCGGTGGAGATCTCAGGGTCGGCTCCGACCCTTACTCCAACCCGGGCCTTCGGGTCCGAGTTTGGTACGCGGACTTCTTCAGCTGGACCCGGGGGTGATGTTTCGGGACCTATGCTGTTCCGAGCCTCCCCTCGGTGCTTGCTGCGGGACTTCCGTCGGCTATCACGGCTCGGGGACCGGACACTCCCAGGATTCTGGGGTCCGGCTTTCAGAGCCATGAGGAGTGCCTTGGCCAAGTCCTCTTGCCATCTCTCCGGCTTTACCGGCACCTTCCCTGGGCGTGGAGACTGGGTCTTTGGCAGTTCCCTGTCCGTAGTCAGAGGAGCCCGGGGCCTGAGGTTACCCCCAGTGGGGTTCCCCTCCTCCTGAGGGTTCTTCGGAGTTGTCTTCGAGGAACCCCCAAGGAAGAGATCGTGCAAGAGGAAGCACGTGGACTCCCGAGTCTATTACATCAGACACTGATCTGGATGATGCAGAGGGGTCCCCAGTCGCCCTCGGATGATGTCTCATTTGCAGACATCTTAGAGATCCTCAAACAACGAGGCAGCTGGATATCCAAACCCCCCTCTGCTGACGAGTCAGTGCTCCTCAAGGCCTTTGGGGCTCAGCCCTCCGCCTCCTGGGTGTCTCCGCCCTTTGACGAGCTTCTGGATTTAGTTTGTCGAAGGGCGTGGGAACATCCAGATACCGTGGAACCAGTCCCTTCTCGTCCAAATAAATTCTTGTCTGCTCCCCCCGAGAAGGAGTTCCTCACTAAAGGCGTGGCTGTAGATGCCATGGTGGTGGCATCTGCTACACAACAGGACGTGGCAGAGGCTTCAACGTCCGTCCATCCTCCTAATAAGGAGTCTAGGAGTATGGACAGGTACGGGAAGCGCACCCTGACTTCAGCGGCCTTTACCTTAAGGTCTCTGAATTATTTGGCACATTTTACCAGGCTTCAGAGGGATCTGGTCAAGGAGTTGTCAGATTCCCTCGGTAACCTACCTGAGCAGCTAGCCCAGTCGGTTAGCTCTCAGTTGGCTATCCTTACGTCAATTTCTAACTCGTCCATGAGGCTCATTTCCTATGCGGCCGAGGCGGTAGAGCGGCAGGCACAGGCGTGGCTGTACGGAGACAAGCCTGGCTCCGCTTGTGTCAGTTCGGAGGCCTTCAAGTCTTCCTTCGCCGACGCTCCCTTTGATGGGTCCTCATTGTTTGGACCCAAGGTTAAAGACACCCTTACCGCTGTGAGCAAGAGGGAAAAACTTTATCTGCCGTAGGTGCCCGTTATTCCACTCCCTTTCGGCCTTACCCCAAGGCTAAAGGAGGTGGGAAAATGTGGTTCCAAATCTCGTACGTTTTTCTCCCAACAGCAGGAAGATTCCCCTTCCAGAGGCAGAGGACGGGGAAATTTTTCAGGGAGACGCCGTCCCAGAGGCGGCAGAGGGCCCGCAATTCTGGAGACCGCGAGTCCTTTCGTGGCTCTTCAGCCTCCCACACGTCATGAGGGATTGCCCGGCTGTGCTGCTCCGGAGCCAGTCGGGTGTCATTTTGCCAAGCACCTAAAAGCCTGGGAGTCAATCACTCAGGACAGATGGGTGCTTCGGATCATTGCCGGAGGTTACACCATCCCATTCACATACTCGCCCCCACCGTCCAAAAGAATCCCGGACCCTCCACCCAGTCAAAGGGAAATGGCAGCCGCAGAAGCTTTAAAGCTGCTAGAAAAAGGAGTCATCCAACCGTCCCCACAGACCAGATCGGATCAGGAAATTACTCCAGGTTCTTTTTAGTGCCAAAAAAGACAGGGGACCTGAGACCAATATTAGATCTCAGCAGACTGAACCAATCCGTCACGAAATCCAAATTCCGAATGGTCACGTTACAATCCATTCTCCCATTGTTGGAGAAGGATGTTTGGATGTGCTCCATAGACCTCAAGGACGCCTATTATCACATACCGATACATCAGGCGTCCAGGAGGTACCTGCGCTTCAGCCTGGGAGTCAGTCATTACCAATTTTGCGCTCTGCCCTTTGGTCTCACCACAGCCCCCAGGGTGTTCACCAAGTGTTTGGCAGTAGTGACGGCTCACCTGAGAAGTCTTGGATTCCAAGTGTTTCCCTATCTGGACGACTGGCTCCTGACTGCCACCACCAGGCATCTACTAATGGACAACCTCAAAGCCACCATCTCCCTGGGTATTTCCCTGGGGATTACATTCAATTGGTCAAAGTCTGTCTTGCTGCCCTCTCAACGCATAAAGTTTATAGGAGCAGAGATAGACTCAAGATTGATCTTGGCGTCTTTCTTCCTGCGAAAGGATCCAAACTTTACAGGGCCAAGTTCAAGCTCTGATCTCGAGATCCAAAGCCCCAGCCAGGATGGTTCTTCAAGTTTTAGGCTCAATGTCTGCCACGGTTCTTTTAGTTCCTCTGGCAAGATTACACATGAGGATTCTTCAGTGGCTCTTGTCAACTCAATGGTCCTTTCAGGATCTTCCCCTCAATCATCACATCATGATTACGGAAATATGCAAAGGGACCTTCGCTGGTGGCTTCAGACATCCAATTTGGATCAAGGAAAACCCTTTGTTCTCCCCTCTCCAGTGGTTACCCTGACGACAGATGCCTCCCAGATAGGGTGGGGGGGGGGCATTGTCTGGGCAGGCTAGTTCAGGGCTCCTGGCTTCCAGACGAAGCTCTTCTCCACATCAACGTGTTGGAGATGAGGGCTGTACTTCTATCCCTACAAGCCTTACACAAGTTTCTTCCTCAGGGCATCATCGCCATCCACACAGACAACATGTCGGTGGTTTGGTACCTGAACAAACAAGGAGGGACCAGATCATACCCCCTTTGCAGAGAGGCCATGAGATTGTGGGAATGGGCTGTAGCTACCAACCGCTTCTTGGTAGCGACCCACATCCCGGGAAAGTCAAATATATTGGCAGACAAATTGAGCAGGACAATTCTCTCTCCTCACGAGTGGTCTCTAAACCACACAGTAGCAGCTCAGGTTTTCAGGAGATGGGGGACGCCGTGCTGCGACCTGTTTGCAACTCCACTGAACACCAAGTGCCAAAGGTTCTTCTCCTTGATCCCACATCAGGGAGTACCAGCCATGGATGCTCTAGCACAACCTTGGCCAACAGGGCTACTTTATGCCTTTCCTCCAATTCCGCTTCTTCCCAGAGTTATTCAAAAAGCTTCTCAACTGGGGTCTTCAATGATACTGATTGCCCCATACTGGCCTCGTCAGGTATGGTTTCCCTACCTGAAGAAGCATGCAGTGGACGATCCGTGGACTTTAGACCTAATTCCGGACTTGTTAATCCATCAGTCGGGACATCGGCATCAGTCCCTTCAATCTTTGAATTTGACAGCTTGGCTCCTCCACTTCCGACTTTAGTCAGAAGGCACAAACTAGACCCGGAAGTTGTTCACATTTTATCTTCGGCCCACAAACCCACCACTAACAAATTGTACCTTAGTAAGTGGAAGAGGTTTGCTATCTGGGCTCAACTCAAGGGCTTAGACCCTATCACTGCTCCTGTCCCAGAGGTCTTGAAATTCTTAACATCCCTGTTTAATCAGGGATCTTCTGTCTCAACTATTAAAGTCCAACTAGCAGCTATCTCTAAATTCCACGAATCCATGGATCCTCCTTTGATGAGCTGCAGACTATGCAAAACTTTCATTAAAGGTGCGAGCCTATTAAGACCCCCAGTTTTTCATCCTGCACCTCCGTGGGATCTTGATTTGGTGCTTCGCGCATTAACATCTCCCCCTTTCGAACCAGCTGCTACATGCGAGTTAAAATATCTGTCTTGGAAAACTGCCTTCTTAGTTGCAATTACTTCTGCAAGAAGAGTTTCAGAGCTTCAAGCCCTGTCTATTAAGCCACCGTACTTGATTTTCCACAAGGATAGAGTATCACTTAGGCCTAATCCATCCTTTGTCCCAAAGATCTGTTCTAGTTTCTGCCTACAACAATCTCTAGAGCTACCAGTTTTCTTCCCAAAATTCTCCAATGAAGCAGAATACACTCTTCATAAATTGGATGTTCACAGGCAATTACGCTTCTATTTAGACAGGACTCAGCAACTTCGTAAGTCAGACCAGTTGTTTGTGTCCTTCTCAGATAATAAACGGGCCAAACCATCACAAAAGCTACTATCTCAAAATGGATCAGAGATTGCATAACTCAGGCTTATTCTTCTTGAATAAGCAACTTACAACATCTATCAAAGCTCATTCTACCAGAGCTATGGCTACTTCTATAGCTTTTCATTCCAAGCTCGCTATATCGAAATCTGTGCTGCTACTTGGTCCAATCCGCACACTTTCATTTCCCACTACAAATTGGATGTGGCATCTAAAGGACGAGCATCATTTGGTTCCACGGTACTCAGGAGTGTTTTCCAGTGAGCCACCCAGGATTCAGGTGCTAGGACGCTGTCCCATCAGTCAGAATGTAGGCGAGATAGGATCACATAACATCTTTTAGTTATGTACTCACCATAACTTCAGATGTTTGGGATCCATCTCACATTCCTAATACCCACCCTCCTTCCCCCTGCCTTGGAGATCAGAAGAGATTGAACGGTTTTGAGTTCTACTGTTTTATCTTGTTTCATCTGACGATGTTATATAAGCAGGGTATGCATGTGTGCATGTATGCGGACAAACTAGATCTGGGGGAATGGTAGTGGTGCATCCTGGGATATAATAAGCTCAGCCAATAAGAGACTTCGCTCTTTGGCATAAGCGTGCCGAGTCGGAGCCGAGGGATCGGCTCCGAACCCATCAGTCAGAATGTAGGCGAGATGGATCCCAAACATCTGAAGTTATGGTGAGTACATAACTAAAAGTTTTTTTGTCTGGAATCAGAGTTCTTTGATAGCATTCAACTTTGTAACTGGTATTCCACTATGACCCAATGACGCTACTGATGTGTTCATGCAGATTAGTTTACGATATAGAGTTTATCCTCAGTCAGGAGCCAGCTGGGCTAGGATGTACAGACAGTGGCTTGGATTATGAATATACATTACACTGGCATGGGAGTTTCTGTTTCATAAAAGTCCTATGCAACTGATAACTACATAATGCAAGAAGGCATTGTGGACCCCATAGTCCAGTAATCGGTACAGCATGGTATTACAGAATACAAATGAGCATGCTGGTATGCTTTGCTATGCCTTACCCCAAGCCATAACAAAGCCGAATGTGTAGCATTAACATCAGCTGTGTGCCATAATATTGCCATATATAGCAAGCTTCTGGGGTCCCAGTTGAAATGCAGCTCCATTCCTGCAGAGGGCGTGTTGCCCTCTTTTTTTTTATTTTCCTGTTGGGTTCACTACATCTCCATGGGGTTCTGCTATTATACCTGCTTGCCATGCTGTAGTGTGCTGCCTGACTGTTCTCTCTCTTCTCAGTCTGATACTTGTTTTTCTGATGTAAATATATCATACAGCCTGGAGGAATGGGCATTAAAATTAAGTCATAACTCTCTCCAGTGTACCTTCTTAACATAAGCCAAACCCGAGAAATTCAGCAATAGTGTTGAAAGTATGGAGCAAGCAGCCAAGTAATGGGACCTTGCTGAAAACAGCTCGGGCAATGTCTTCCATTCCTGTGGTTTGCCAGAACCTCTTTGGGACCATCTGAAAGTCACGCTCCATGGCTTCATCAACAAAGCAACTTTTGTAACAGAAGCAGGCCTTTTTTTCCTTGGTATGTCGAGAGTACTGCAAAAGGCATTTTTTTCTAAGTTGCAGTGGTCTTAGAAATTGTTATATCACGTCTCTGAAACAAGTCCAGTTCTCTAGGCAGGAGGGAAAACTGGATGTTTTTATAAGAAAATACTGTTTTTCTTCATGCATCAATTCTCTATCCATTTCAGGGTAAAAAAAGGGAAACTGAAGCCTCTCTCAGTAATCAAAGGATGCAAGGCAGAAAAAGTAATCCTGCTTAGGACATTAACATGTTTTAGGACACACAGACACACACCTGCCTACAGGGAATTTGGAAGATTCTAATTCACCTACATCATGATTTTCAGACATGGCAAAGAACTGGATTAGCTGGTGAAACCCAAGTGGACACAGGTAGGGTACGCACACTCTGCATACAAAGTAGCACAGCTGAGAAACAGACTGGAGAACCAAGTATTGTCCAGATCAGCATTAAAAGCTGCACCACTGTGCTAAACTTTTGTTTTTCTTCAGAAAGTACTATATTCATTAATGAACTGCAGGTGACATCTATGTATCGGATGAACTCATGAGACAAGGAGCTGCCCTAGATCCATCAAAACACATCCCAGAAAAACCTTGCTGCAACATCAACAAACTGGGTTCAGTATATGACTTTCAAATTTAAGTTAACATCAGGAGAATAATACATATACCAGTGACTCACCGGCAATGAATTTATCTGTTAATTCTTTCAGGGAATTCATACTGCTGGCATACATTAAGTGCATTTAAAATCAGTATGCACTAGCATTGTTTAAAAATGGAAGATATTTTTTTAAATAATCTCATTGTACAATAGCAATGTGTAACATTTGATTACGGATATAATGCAGTTTTACTCATCCATACATTGGTTTGGTCACTAGAGCAAAAAGACATCAAACTTGTGGTGACTGTGTGAATAAAAGTGTATTATGTTTTTTTTAATTATTTATTTTTGTTTCATTTATTACAAACTTTAATTGGCAGTATATCATTTTGATAATTTATGTTATGAGTGCTGGAAAATAATGTCAGAAGGAGTTTTAAATAACCACACACGGCGGAGTATCTTTGAGTCTAGGTATGCCTGAACCGGTGAAGAGAGATACGAATTACCTTTTAAACATGTGTGTGACTAGACAACACTATAGCACCTACAGGCTTGAAGTAACAAGTAATAATATTATAATCTTTATAAGAATTCATTCCTTATTCACTTAATTTCCTTTTTCTCCGTTATTTTCTCTTGACCCTCTACTTTTCTTTTATTTTCTGTGTTTAGGGGTTCCTGAGCGCCTTTCCTCCACCTCTTTACAGTGTCCCTTTTGAGGCAAGCATTTCTCCATCCTTGCTGAAAACAACTTGAGCAATATCCTGCATCCTCCACGCACATTCAGACCTTTACTTTCACAACTAATGCATAACAGGTTTGTCAGTCAGATACATTGAACTGCCTGCTAGCATTGTTCAAAAAGCCTTTTCTTCTTTAACTTGAGAGCTTTGTTCACTGCTGACCTCCCTTGTGAGACTTAAGATTACCATTATTACCATGATAACCATTAACCACCTTTTGGCCACAGGTCCATGATGCTGCCTCACCTATTGAGGTCTATAGCAGGGTTTATTCAGTCAGCAAGCTCACAACCGCCCCAGAAATGCAGAAGGTCTTCTGTTTGAGGGACATGAACTCATCTTAGACAAAAGCACTGGTTAGGCATTCACAGGAAACACTCCCTACATGTCTGAGTTGCTGAAGTTTGTCTAGTCACTGCCTCAGCCATGTAACCTACAGCACAACTAAATAGTGACCATCTAGCAGCTCTGCACCAAGACCTCAGGTCTGATGACACAACTAGAACCATGATCACTGACTGTTGGCTCAAGGTTCTTTCCAAACCTTGTCCACTTATAAATCTTCTTGTGTTTGGACATGGTATTTGTTATGGCTAATCCAAGACTAACAGATAACTACTCAGATATTAGGGGAATTAACTACTCAAGTTGCACATGTTATTCAAGCTGCTCATTAATCCAGGGGGCACCAGCCCTTCCCTGAGAAGGCAGTGTCAAAGCAGACAGTGAGATGGGCTTGATTCCGGTACGAAAAGCCACTGCAGCAATTAAACAGTTCTCTTGTGGCTCGATTCCAGGACATGATGAAAACCACCTAGAAATACTGAATGAACTGGTTGTTAGTGTGTTACACTTACCCTGTCTTTTCAGTGTTGTATGAAAAGTTAGTGTCATACAGTGTTGTATGGAAGGCTGGGCTAGTACTTCAACAGTAGTACACTGAAGTCCTGAACCCACCCATGTTCAGAAAAAGGGGGACAGGAAGGTACGGTGCAGTTATAGATGGAGAATTCATGCTAGTTTCCCAGAGAAAACCATTACCAGGGTGCTGGAAAAAAGGCTTAATCCAACAGTCAAGCCTCTGATGTAGCAGGATCACTGTGCATTTCATCATGGTTGTTGAATAGTGGCTTCACTAACTTTTCCATGCACAGGTATTGGAAGGATCATGGAAGCTTGCAGTACATTTTACATTTGTTTTGAGGACTCAGAGAAGGCACATGGATGTGTACCTGTTGGGGGAGGTGTTACGACAAAATGGGGTCCCAGGGCAACTGCTGCTTGCCATTCAGTTAATGTATTTGATAAGTAAAACTTCTGTCTACATTCCTAGCTTTAAACTAAATATATTCAATGTGAGAACAGGATTTCATGAAGTACATTCTGTTTGTAACTTTCATGGAGAGGATATCAAAATTAAGTCAAGATATGGACAGACAGAATCCAGTTTAGGGATGTGACAACTGCATCTTTCCTGTTTAATGGATGATATTCTCTTAGCCTTAAAAGAATGGTTTCCAAAATAAACTGGAGTAGTTCAGTGCTGAGTTTAAAGAGGTTAAGAAAATCGGTATCCACGAAGCAGATGTCATAGTTCTTCCCCAGAAATTAAAATATTGGTTTTTTTTTCCAGGTAAGGCGTAGCAGCTACCTCAGATAGTCACTTAACTATCTTGTGGACTTGCTAATGAGTCGGAAAGTATCAAGAAACTGACATGGAAGGGTCTAGCGGTGGCACTATTCCAGATGTACTGAACTATAATGGTGAAACAAGAACCTTCATCATTCACCAAGAACCTAAGAATAAGATAAAGCTCTCAATATACTGGTCACTCTGCCTCCACATTACCTATGGTCATAAGCCACAGGTAGTGACCAAATACACGAGATCACAGATGTAAGAAACAGAAATTGGGTTCTTTCCACAGGGCAGCTGAGTTTGCCATCTGTAATAAAGTTATGAGGGTTTAGGCATTTTGTGGGACTTAAATACTTGATGTTCTCTACTTTGTAAGTGGATGTGCACTTATTTTATAAGAGTTTGCTGTTTATCATTCTCTATCTCACAGTGACTAAGTATATTTTTAATAGGTTTCATATCAAAAAACTAAAAGTAACTTCATCCTCTAGTAATATGCTGACTCTTTTTGATGACATTGCCAGCTTTCTGTTGAGCATTTTTTTCTGTGAACCAAGTAAGCCCACTAGACACAGGGGTCATTTTCAGAGTGACCCATGAGCGTTCTCTGCTTAAGTCACTTGCTCAGAATTTTGTGGATTACAAGAGGAAATTGAGGGATACCTAGGACTAGAAGATGAAGCCAATGTGAAGTTGAGTTTGTCTATTCCCCAATTTAAGTGCAACCTAGACCAGTGGATGGGGAATTGGAAATTTACACCAGGCCTGGCACCCATATCCCTTTTGGATAGATGTAGCTTAAAAAAGCTTGGCCCTCAATGTCCTGTTTGGATACAGGACATCTTTACTCTTGAGAGAACTTGGCTTGGCTGAGAAAGCCCCCCCCCCCTCAACCCTGGGTTGTTAGCCTCGTAACAATCTATGAATCTATTTGAATCCTCTAAACCTTCAAACATATTCCCAACATCTACTTAACCAGAAGCTTTTCACCAATGCTTTACTGAAACTTTAAGCTAATGTGGTCTTGCCTACCCTTGTTTACATAGCTTTACACAAGTTACTGCAAGCCCCTCTGCCACTCTCCATGTGGGGGAGGAGGTTATACACCGCCACACTCCATGTCAGCTAACATAAACATTTTATCAATTCAAAGGTCACCAAAACTTGAGAAAAATAAATCTCCTAGCTAAGACATTCCCCAAGTTTTAAAATAGATGTACATACTGCTTATGTATTTTAATAAGTGCTTCTTTGCAAGAGAAAGCAACTGTGTCTATGGCATGGCTTTCTACTTTCAGTCACCATTCTTAAACGCAAAAATACAACTTCATAAGCTTTAGAAGTCCAACAATGAAACTACCAAATGTGCAGCTAACCTACCCAAAAAGGAGACTATTACATATTCATAGGTTACATATTACAGGTTCATAGGTTCATAGCAGATTATAGGCTAATGGCTCAACAGCCCTTACAAGCCTAGCCAGTTTTACCCAGATTCTACTCAATTTTCTATCCCTAGGGAAAGTTAATAAGGGGCAGCAAGTAGGATTTTGACTATTTTAGACTGCCTCTGTCCATAAGGGACATGGCTGCCACCCCAGGAGTGAATTTGTGATTTCCCATCCATCAGTCCAGACTTCACTTGAAGATGGCTAGGGAATGGCTCTGCTTTACGTGAATAAGAAGCCTATTCCAGACTGGGAACATCTGTCTCTCTAACATGAACTATTCATGTCATGAGATCAGGTTCAGATGTTTGGAGTGGGTAACTCTAGAGCAGTTAGTTTTGTAAATATGCATCATTTCCAGCAGTGTTGGATCAGAGACTGCCTTGTAGGTCAGACAGAGATCACCTGTCAGTAATGTTACTTAATCATCATGCTTCAGGTCAGATACTTGAACCTGGGTCAACTGCATTACTACCAGATGTTTCATCCTCTATGACAGCAAAGTCACCACTAAGCGTATATTTAGATTTTCTGTAATTAGTGGTACTTAAGTATCACTTACTGGTATATGATTTAGCTGCCACATATTTATAAAGTATTTTGTTTATATATGTATTTTGTTAACTGACACCCTATTTAGCTACTGCATATTTTGTATTCTGTTATTTATGTCTCTCTCAAGTAACTAAAATGGCCCTTTCAAAACTTTTTCAACCAGCATCAAAGCCACAAGAAGGGTATGTGCAAATTATATAATATATGTATATAGGAAAACCTGGGAGTGGCTAGTAAAATAGCATATTTTTTCCACAGGTTGGATGAAGCTGGACTACCCAGAAAAAAAACACAGAGCTTGTGAGAAAAGCCACATTCTACTCGGACAGTGACTACAGGTCAGGAGTGAACCATACACCCTGCAAATGGAAGGCTCTAGTCCTATCACTGAGCCAGCATGGTGCTACAACTGGTACTGATACTGACCCCTGAATATTTAGTTATGGTCATCATAGCATCTGATAGTTTTCCCTGACTTAAGCTATTAACTTACAAAACTCAAATGTTTCTTACAATTAACTTTACAGAACATCTTATTTTCAGAGTTACTATAGACACAGTGCTCCATGGTACAGAGTGGTAAAGCCCTGAATATGGTTCAGACAACGTGAGAATGATTAGCAACCCAGACACTAGTAGAGCAGACAGAGGGTGGGAAAGGATGAGTAATACTGGCTTGCACTACCTGGTGGGCGGGAGGTGAGGCAGTCTGACCAATTGCATGACTGCTTCTTAATACAGGTAGACGTTGCAGATTGCAATGTGACAGAGACATCCAGTCCCTCCAAGATCCATTTTGGAAAGTCCATACAGTGAAACTAAAACTGCAAAATAAGATGGACACCATCAATCGTGAGATCACTTTTACAAGCAAACAGAGCCAGAAAACAGGAGCAGGCACAAGAAGGTGAAAAAGTTACAGGAATGTGCATATCTGTGAGGAATAGTGTGCACAATGGATCAAAACAATGTATGTGAAGCATCATCATTTGGTTAAATGCCACAGAAACAGCAAATGT
Source organism: Protopterus annectens (assembly GCF_019279795.1). Taxonomy (NCBI): domain Eukaryota; kingdom Metazoa; phylum Chordata; order Ceratodontiformes; family Protopteridae; genus Protopterus; species Protopterus annectens. The sequence goes on from NC_056731.1 coordinate 1,365,182,948, forward strand.
TTATTTACACATGTACATAGAATAAACATTAAACACAGGAGTAGAAAAAAACAGGTTATGAATAATGCCCCACAAAAGACACAGCGTGTTTAATGCCCCCCCACCCCATACACACACATTATACTGAGTACCCTTTGTAGGTTTATTGGTATTTTTCCATCATTTCAGATTTGGTAGAAGCACCATGAAGAGCTCATTCTAAAGAGTCGTCCACATGGTCATATATCATGGGCAGCAGGACCAACAGGTCAGTGACTCTCACTAACATCTTTGGTAACAGTAGGTGCTCATAGGTACATCAGTTCTTACTCAGTTTATGACCAAGGAGACCATCATAAAGTTTAGCCACATCACCCAGTACTGGCGAGGAGACCAACAAAGACTCCATTAAACAGATTTTACCCAGACATCCCACATGAAATGTATAGTTATCCCCTTTGGGGAAAAAAACATGTACCCATGAATTACCACACAAGTGGCAGTACACTAAACACTGAAAGTGTGATAAGGGACTTAGGGACACAGGTGGACAGTGGTCTCACCTTCGATAACCACATAGCCACAACAGTCAAGAAATCCTTCTATGTGGCACACCTCATCACTAAGGGCTTTTCATCCAGAAAAAAGGAGGTCATTGTCCCACTGTACTCATCCTTCATTAGACCCATTATAGAGTACAACGCCCCATTTCGTATGTATCTCACAAGACATCCGCAACAACTGGAAAGGCCAGAGTAGTACCTCACTAAAAGAATCACAGACCTTAAACAAATGCCCAATGCTGACCATCTAAAAAAACCTCCAGCTATACTCTGTTACATCTCATACTCAGAGGTAATCTCTGCTTAACATACAAGGTCATGTCAAAGCCAGTGCTGTTGGACATGCTACACTTACAGAAATTCCAGTCCCTCAGAGCCACATGCTCCAAGGATCTAAACTTGGTCATCACAATAAACAAAACATGCTGGAGAGATAGGTTCCTGACCCAGAGACTCCCCATACTCTGGAATAGACTGCCCATACATGTCAAGCTGAGCTCCTCTTTGGCTCTATTCAAAAGGAACCTTGACAATTGGATGGGAGATAGGAAATTCACCCCGGGGATCACATCAGTCTCCCTGCTAGATAGGGGACCAGGGAAGTAAATATTCTGGGAAGAAATAGCCAGGGAATTGTTATGGCTAGTCTTGTATAGGCCCTAGGGCCGATAGCCTAGTACCAACCTATGAACCTATGAAAATTTGTGATCAACCCATCCAGTCATCCAGACTGGTTTAAATGTTTCCAGAGAAGTATTCTGCTTGATATGCAAGGGCAGCATATTGCAAAAATGGGGAATATGTTGCATTAGGTACCTGTCATGCCTTTTGGTGTTGCTCAAAAGGTAATATATATTTAGATCTCTAGAAAGGGTGTTTGCTTTGCTACTAGTTCCGCATATGTGAAGGAATTCAAAGAGTGCAGTGTCATTCATAGTATGGAAAGCTAAGCAGAAATCAACCCTCAAGAATCTGCATGACATTGAGTAGAGGAATAGGATTTTCAGCATATCAGCTAAAAGTATTGAGACCTGACATCATTTTGGTGAGGAAACATTGGAAGTTTCTCAGAATGGCTTAAGTGCATGACAAAGGGGGGGGGTTATATTCTATGATGAGCCTAATAAAAAAGGAATAAAGTTGGACTATGACTTATCTGGACCTTTACGAGAATCCATGAAGGATATGTTCTGAAAGGTAAAAGGATTTTCTAATCACCAGAGAGACATGGTGATCAATCACGGGAGTGTCTATTATAAACATAGGTATGCAAGCTCCTGATGACTTTGCCAGACTTAAATGGTACATCATCCACAAACACCCTCCTACCTTAATGGAATGGGTTCTGTCAGATAACCAGTTACTTATCAAGCAAGTTTTGTATGAGTTATTGCTGAGTTGGGAGAGTTTGCCAATAATATCAGGATAGGGGATAGTGACAAAGGTCTTGGCAAGGTCCAGGTATGCAGCATGCACTGTCTGCTTTTATCCATAGCCTCAGTAACCCTTTCAAAGCATGCAACCAGGCTGAGCAGGCATGACCTGCCTTTTACAAAGCTAAACAAAAGCTGTGTTTATCCATGGAAATAAGGTCACTCATACTGACCCTTACTAGTTCATCTATAGTATGTTCCATAGCCTTATTGCTATTATTTATGAAAACTCAGAAATAACTCCAGCCCATCTAAATATTCCAAAATGTAATAATGCTGAACTTCTGATTGCATAACTCAAAATCAACCAAAGGAAATCTATATGTTTTTCGGCAGTATACATCACATCAGGCAACAACATTACCACAGCCAAAAATATCCTATAGTGGATATCTGACAACATCCCACTGGAAACCTTCATCTTACATGACCTAAATATAGACTAGCAATCCATAAACAGTAGCAGCTCAAAGGACTCAGTTCAGCTATTTGGCTTCATGCAATTATTTATTTCCACCACCAGAATCAACAAAACCAGTAACAGGCAGTCTACACTGGACTGCATATTGACAAACAAACCCCACGATATAAAATCCTCTGGTGGCTTACCAGATCCTAAAAGTGACCGCCTCCCAGCAAATAATCTATAAACAAGTATGCAATTTAAGGAAATTTCACAAAGATGCATTTATTATAGCCTTGCCTTACTACAACTGGAAAGTATTAAGAGAAATACCCCTAAATAAAGCAGTTAACTCACTTCAATTACACTTTCCTAAAAATACTAAATGATTTAGCACCAGTTAGGACTAAAAGTGTAACAGAGTACCATGACTGACAAGAGAGATCTACAGCTCATGCTGCAAATAGATAAGGCATGGAAAGAATGGTGTAAGAATAAAACACAACATGCCTGCCAAAATTTAAATATCTCAGAAACAGTACCAAGGTCCTTGTTAAATCTGACAAGAAATTATACCACAGTAATCTCCAACAAAAGTACTAAAACAACCCCAGGCTTCAGACACTGCCCATATCACTACACCCTGTCCTTCCACTTCAAGCAACAAAGAGTCCATTACCACTCAGTTCAACACTCATTTTATCCAGTCAGTTCTATCACTAATCAGGGACCACCTCACTCCTCCAGGTTCCATCCATTCTCGAAAGCAGCACATTGTTTTTTTAGTATTCAGCCCGTCCCAAGCCCGTCCCAACATCAACCATAAAAAAATGATTAGCCAAATTAAAACAAACAACCTCAACTGCCACTACGTTCCCCAATGAGTTCCTCAAAATAGGTGCAGAAGCATTAGCCTTCCCTGTCTCTATTCTGATCAGCTGGTCAGTAACTGGAAGCTATGTCCCACCCATATGGAAAATTCTATTATACCCCTTCACAAAGGAGGTACTTCATCAAAGTTAAAATAGACCTACTGCTGTCCTATCACCCCTCTCAAAAATCCTCGAGAAATGTAATTGCTTTCAGCTTCTTAAAGATATAATCAAACACAAGCTCCTCTCCAACACCCAGCATGTTTTCAGGCTCATCCATAGTACTACTATTGGCCTCCCCAAGTTCACCAACATAGTAAAACAATACAGAAATCAGGGCAACCTTGTTTCTTCACTTTTCCTTGACCTTTCCAAAACATCTGACACAGTGTCCCACCTAAAGCTCCTTTATGAACTTGCAACAGATCTCACTTACCCCTCCCTCTCCTGGTTTCACAGTTATTTATGTATTGGCAGCAGGCAACTAAATATCAACAAAACCTTTCAGCATTTCAACCAGTCTCTGCTGGTGTTCCCCAAAGGGCAGTACTCAACCCTGCATTTTCATATTTTCATAAATAAACTTCATGCCACAGTAACACTTGCCACTCTTGTACAATATGCCGATGATCCAGCCCTTATCTGCTCTGCCTCATCCATAACAGAATTACAGGAACTCACTCAAAAGTCTTTCACTGACACTGTAACATGACTTAATTCTGACTTGCTGCTTAATGCCAGAAAAAAAGCTTATGCTACTTACTCCAAAACAACACCTTAACCAGAAACACACAAGCCAAACTATACTACTTGAAGTCATAATAGATGACAGCCTCAAATGTAATGATCACATACTTCATTCCATCAATAAAACTCATCAAAAGCTTGGCTTCCTTTATAGGGCCAAACACTACCTGACAGATCAAGCACCTTAGCAGCAACATACCTCCTTCCTTCGCTATTATAATCTTCCCCTATTCTTACAAATATCAACACTATGTATAAAACTAAACTAGCCTCCTGCTACTATAAGATAGCAAAATTTGCAACCAACCAACCTTATAAAACACACCACTTCCTTGCATTATAACAATTAAACTGGCTTGAACTCCCAAACCAGTTGACATTTTCACAACTAATCATTGCCCACAATCTGTTGAACTCTTCAGGCAAATGCTCAGCATTAAAAAATACACTACTGTATTATTCACCCACTGGAGACCTTTGCTGTAGCAATAAATTCTGACTATATATCAGTAAGACATTCAATACTGCTGGAGACTCTTTCTACTCACATGATGGCTTAAAACTCTGGAATGAAATCCCCACACAGTTAAAGCAGATAGAAAACGTAAACAGTTTCAAAACTTTGCTTAAACAGCACCTATGCAAAAGATGGCTCTGTTCTTCCTGCTCACCTGGCTTACTTTACTCAGATTAATTTTCTACGGTTACTTATTACATTATCGAAGTTTCAGTACTTCGAATACCATATGGTCAACACCATATGATCGAAGTACTAAAACTTCAAAAATGTAATAAAAAAACAAAAGTAACTGCTGTGAGCAGGGGGCAAGCCCCCCCTACTTAAATATACCAACTCTGAGATCGCACTTTAATGGAGTTAAGCACAGGAAAGGGAAGGTTTCCCTTTCCTATGCTGTAGCCCGATCTTGGAGTTGGTATATTTAAGTAGTGGGGGGTGCAAGGGGGCTTGCCCCCCTGCCTACATCCTTTACTTTACTTTTTTTTTTTTTTAATATATTTTTCGGAGCATTCGAAAATGTAATTGTTCGATCATTAAAGGTCAACCTCTAGTGATTCGAACAATTGCATTTTCAATGTTCCAATAGGAACCCCTTTTCTACAACTCTTACAGAAGTTTGCTTCCCAATCTTTTGTACCTTACCGTTTCTCCTCATACTTCGCTCTTCCTCTTTCTCTCACACTCCACCACTCTCTATTCCTCCTCTGCCCACTTACCAACCTACTAATTTCGATATTTTCTCCTTTCATATCTCTCTTATCAGTAGTTAAGCTACATTACTACTTGTATATCGGTAAATTATTACTGACCTCAAAAATACCCCAGTCTGATCTAGTCCCTGTAGCCATCATTCCATAAATACATCAACTATTGCTGTATTTTATTCTTCTATTCAATAATTTGTCAATATATGTTAATTTCTCTCTTATTTTTGTGTTAAAATGCTATTTCCATGTAAGAAGTATTTAAAATCATGTAAATAAGCTCATGGACAGATGTTTTACCCTGCAATTATCAATATGCATCATGTGTGACTTAAATGAAGATTTTTTTCTCCATGGGCCCTCTGCTGAAAATGGGATTTTCCCAGCTGGACTTTTCACAGTCAACAAAGACAAATGAATTAATAATACTACCAGTCAGATTATATAAGCCTGTGGAATTTTCAGGGTTAGTAAACTGACCATCATTATGCAAGAGGACCATATTAGCGGTTCTCTGTAGCATGGGGATGTAACCAGTGGAGAGAGTCAGGTTGAAGATTTGATGGAGGGGTTTAGTTAGATGGGACTTAGCATTTCTCAGCAGACTTCCGAAAACTTGTTCAGGATCCAAAGAACTGGTGTTTGTACTTTTGGAAAGTGCCAAAAACAATTGGTCCAAAGTGATTTTGGGAGGAGAGGTGTGAGGGAGGAATGGTGTAGTCTCCTGTGCCATGACTCGACACATGTTGGCATTGATATTCCAGAAACAGTGCTCATATTTGGATAGGTGGTAATGCTTCTTAGATACATGGGGCACCTGTCTTTATGGCTTAACCAGAATACGGTTTTAGTTTTTATTGAAAACTTTGAGGATGTATTGCAGGGCTGAAGGAAGCTCTACATCTGGTACTCTTGTAGTCCCTGGGATGTCAGTGGGTGGCAGGTTCTCACATAAGTACTAGGCTAGCTGCCCTTATGGGCCATTTTAAGCCTATCCAGTTTCCCTGTTGATGCTCGAGTGAAACTATCCCACTTGGTGATGGACTGACCTTCCTTATCCTATGGCTGACAAATATATATACCCCTAGTGAAAAATTATATTATAAATAATTTGAGGGACCCATGCATGGGATAAAGCATTCAGAAGCTGCCCCTTTTCATTAGTAGTACAGGGGGCAGTCCTGGGCTAAAGTTTCTACTACCCATTCATAGATCAAAGCTGTGCTTGAATATGGACAGGCGTGAGCTTTGTTTTACGTGGATAGGAAATCTGTTCCAGAGCAGCAGTACCCTCTGCATGATATACCTGTCCCTCTAAATTTTTCTGTTGATACTATCCTAGACCAATTATTTTTGATACCATTTGACTTGCTGATGTCACTAATATTGAGTTATGGGATGCCCTGCATGCTAGACATAAGTCATCTCTTAATAGTCTGAAGGATACAGAGCATAGTAAAGTATGTACCTATCAACCCCTTAGTGCAAGAAATCTGGACAAAGCCTAAAATAAAGGGAAAGCAAAGGCCCAAAATTAGGGCCATATTTTAAATATTGCTCTTATAAATTTAGAAAATTGCCAGAATAACACAATTTGTGTTAGCATGTATTTTCTAAAGGATATGAAGTCTGGAACTCAAATGTATGTCATTATTTAGTGATGTCAATCCTCAGTGATTTGCCAGAAAACCACAGTTTTTATCAGGAACAGACCAAAAATATGAGGCACACATCTGGACATTCTACAAAAATCTGGACAGTTAAGAGATGTGGTAGGTTCTCTGAGTGCTCCAGTTGTTGCATGCATCTGGACAGATGCATGCCAAAGGAGAATTATACTCCATGATTGGCCTAAGAAGGGCTCAGTAAAGACAGACAATGACATCTCTGGCTCTAGACACAATCCCTTTGTTTATAGGCTGCACAATACAGGACGACTTTGCTATGACAGCAAACATCATGCAGTCCATGATTTTTGCATCAGTTATTTATTCGGGACAAACCTTCCTGCAAGACGCCCAAGTCATTTGAGGATTCAATGACTGCTCCTAGCTTGCACTCATCTGCAAAATTAGTCAGCCAGATACCTTTGGTATTTGCTTTTACTTCAGAGAAGTAGATGCCAAACAGGAGAGGTCCCAGTGCCTAACCCTGGGGGACTCCACTGGTGACTGGTCTCTTTCTGGAGGTAGCTTCCCCCTCTCGATTTGCCGCATACTATCTGTCAGACTGATGGAAATCCAGCAGATGACATAAGGGCTCATTACCAGTTTATTCAGATTTTCTACTATGCCTGTGAAGGGGATTGTGTCAAAATTTGGGGAGGTGAAATCATGCAGTATGTGTTGATCTTCGTGTTTCACTGTTGCAGTCATAACTGTAGGGTGCTCCTGCCGGCAGGCAGCCCGAGGTCGGCCAGAATCCCAAAGTCTGGGTCCGGCGTCTGCTGTACAAGCTAGTACCCTGACGTCAGTACACTTTGGTACATAGCCCTCAGCCGACGCCATCTTCTCCAGTCTTTCTTGCCGTGCGGTGGAAAGCGGCTCGCAAGTCGTTGGTTGGCGATTTTCGAACAGCGTATTTGGTTGTCGGTCCGAAGTTCTTACTTCTCTTCTCAAAGCTAAGTACCCCGTTGGGGAATCTTTTTCTTGTTCCTCCGATGTCAGAAAAAGTTAATAATTGTATAGCGTGTGGGAAACAAATACCTCATAAAGATTTCCACTCTTACTGTCTACCTTGCTAAGGCCCTGACCACGACGTTTCTTGTTGTCGGTTCTGTGCCAGGTTCAACTCCCGTACTATCAAGCGCAGGTACGATTGGGCTTTAAATTATTTTGGCAGACGCTTCAATTATAGAATGTCGTCGGACACTACCGGAGTTCAAAAGAAGCGCAAAGACAAAGACAGGCCTCCGAGGTCCAAACAGGACTTGTTGCAGCTGGAGCCAGCGTCCGGTTCGGCTGTCGTCAGTGAGGCGCTTTTGCAGCCCCTGTCCGCCACTTCTGAACCGATGGCCGATACAGACTCCCATGGGGAGCCATCAAGGCCCACTATTTTAACTGCTGCAGGACCTTTGGACGTCACTCCTTCAGATGGGTCCGGAACCGCTGTGCAGGTACCGGCTTCTGAGGGGGGGTTTCAGGCCTACTCACATCACTATTTCAAAGGCAAAGACAAAGACTCCTGTTAAGTCTAAAGTTCCTGCTCAAGCTGCTTCTGAATCCACTCCCAAGACACAAAAGCAATTATTAAAGATGGCTGAAGATTTACTTACAATGATTAGGGGTTCTCATCCCCCTCCTGGGAAAAGGCCTCGACAGGATGTTACTCTGGATTCCTCTGACCAGGCTTCTGTATCTTCTGTTTCTTCCTCAGATCAGGACTATTCCTTTCCTCCTTATGAGGATTCGGATGCTGAGGACTCTTTACCCTCTGCCTCTCCGCCTGAGGATTTCTCTTTTGGGGAAACCTTGCATGAGATGAGGGAACATTTTCATTGGGAAGGACAGGAGTATTCTGCTTCCAAGAAGAGGCTTAGGGAATTTCTTCTTCTTCCTCAGCATAGGCCTTTAGCTATCCCTCCTGTTTTGGACATTGTAGATGATGCTTTTTCTGAGGCTAATTTGAATCCTGATTCCATGCCTTTTGCTCCTTCTAAGCCTGATAGATTTTATAGGGTTCCTGACTCTCATTTATTTTTATTTAAAAACCCTTCTGCGGATCCTGAAACTATTTCTCAGGGCTCTAAGGCTGCTAAGGTTGCTACTTCTAAAAATCCTATTCCCTCTGAGAAGGATTCTCGTGCTTTAGACAGGTGGGGAAAAAAGGTATATACTTCTGCTACCCTGTCTGTAAGGGCTTTAAATTGCCAGTTTCATATGTTTAAGTATCAGCAATTTCTTTTGTCTGTTTTAAAGCAAAAGCTTGCTTCCCTTCCTGCTTGTGCAGAGGATAAGGAACTTCAGGATGTTTTGCATGCTACTGAACAAGTGAACAAGCATAGCTTACATTGTGGTTTTGATGCTTTGGATGCTTCTTGCAGGGCTGCAGCCTCTGGTACTGTTATTAGGAGACATGCCTGGCTTCGTGAACAAAGTTTACCTGAACAGGTTAAGGCTAAGTTATTAGATGCCCTGTTCAACATGATGTTCTTTTGGATCCAAGGCTGAGGAAGTTATTAAAAGATGGAAGAAAAGGCAAAGTCTATGCAGACTGTAAAAGATTTCTTGCAAGTTCAGCCTCCTAGATTTTCCAGGAATTGGCCCTCTAAAAATTGGTCCTTTCCCACGTCTGACAGGCCTCAAAGGGGAAGATATAGGCGCTCCAGAGGTCGTGGTCAAGGTCAGGCCTCTTACAGATCTAGACAATGGACTGCTTCTTCACCTAGAAGGGGAAAAGACAGATCCCAATCTCAAAGAAAGCAAGCTCAATGACTCTCTCGGTTGGGCTTCAGGACCCCTTCACCTGGATGCCCCTCTCGGAGGAAAACTGTCTCTTTTTTACAGAAATTGGACTCGTATTACCCAGGACAGATGGGTATTGGACGTGATTTTAAAAGGTTACAAATTCCACTTTCACACTTTGCCAAGGGCTCACGGTTGGCCAGATCTGCCAAAACATCAATGATCAGAGGCCTTAACTCAAGTGGATGCTCTTCTGGCCATGAGAGCCATAGAGCCTGTTCCACTCTCGGAGATGGGAAAATGTTTTTATTCAAGACTGTTTCTGGTTCCCAGAAAACAAAACTCATGGAGACCTATTCTGGACCTTTCTGTGTTAAACGCCTTTTTGGAAATTCCAAAATTCAAGATGCTTACTCTGCAGCAACTAATTCCAGTGCTCTCTCAGGATGCCTGGATGGTGACATTGGACTTAAAGGAAGCCTATTTACATATTCCCATCAGGCAAGAACGCAGGAAATTCCTCAGGTTCAAGGCAGGTTCGAAGCACTTTCAATTCTCTGTACTGCCCTTTGGTTTATCTACTGCGCCCAGAGTCTTTACCAAGTGCCTGGCACCAGTAGTGGCTTACTGCAGACTTCAGGGGATCCAGATTTACCCCTATTTGGACGACTGCCTTATTCAGGCAGACAGCAAAGATCTTCTGCTTCAACATCTGGACTTTGTTCAACGTCTTCTCCTCCTACTGGGATTCTCAGTGAACACAAAGTCACATTTGATCCCTTCTCAACAAATGGTATTTTTGGGAGCCCTCTTAAATACAACCTTACAAAGGGCCTTCCTCACTCCAGAAAAACAAACTCAGCTGGCTTCTACTTTCAACACCTTAGCAACTCTATCTCAGCTCACTGCAAGGAAATTCCTGCAGGCTCTGGGCTACATGGCTTCCTGCATTCTGTTGATTCCAAACGCAAGGCTTCACATGAGAAAGCTTCAATGGTATCTGAAAAGTGTATGGTCACAGCATTACCATGATCTGGCTATTCTGATTCCTCTGATCCCCTGCCTTCAGAGGGAGTTCCTCTGGTGGTCCAGAGTATGCACTTTAAACGAAGGAAAGCCTTTTCGTTTTCCTCAACCTACTCAAATCCTAACCACGGACGTTTCGGATTATGCTTGGGGGGCACACTTTCTAGACAATTGCCAGCAGGGAACCTGGACAAAGGACCATCTTCACTGGCACATCAATCTGAAGGAAATGTTGGCAGTTCAAAATGCCCTTCTAGCCTTCAAGAACCTTTTACAACCAGGGCCTCTGCTAATTCGCACAGACAACACCACGGTCATGTGGTACATCAACAAGCAGGTGGGTTCTCATTCATACCCCCTTTGCAGACTAGCTATGGCTTTATGGGACACAGCTCTAAATTTGAATCTACATCTCCAGGCTCAATTCATTCCAGGGAAACAGAATCTCTTAGCAGACAGCCTGAGCAGAAACATTTCAGATCCTCACGAATGGATGCTAGACACCAACGTATTCAACAGGATTACTGCAGTTTGGGGATGTCCCCAGCTAGATCTGTTTGCATCCCATCTCAATCAGCTGCCTCGCTTGCACCAGGTTCTTCCACAAAACAGCTTGGAGAGTGGATGCCCTGTCCTTCAGCTGGAGAAGCCTTTCAGCATATGCCTTTCCTCCTCTTCCTCTACTGCCTCGGGTATTATTGAAGATAAAACAGGACAAGCCCAAGTTCCTCATCTTGATTGCTCCAAATTGGCCTCGACAGTTTTGGTATCCAACTTTAAAGCACCTGTTATTGGGGCCTCCTTGGATTCTCCCACTGAACCCTTCGCTTTTGTCCCAGCATCAGGGTCAGTTACTACATTCCAACCTCAAGACCCTTTGCCTGGCAGCTTGGCTCTTCAAAGGAATTTGATTTCCTCTAGTCTTCCCAAACAAGTTTTGGATGTTCTTTTGGAAGCTAGACGGCCTAGCACTAGGAAATCCTATGCCTCTAAATGGAAGAGGTTTTGTATTTGTATGCAGGACCGAGGCTCGGATCCTCTGGTACCTGATCTCTGTTCTGTTTTGCTTTACCTTTCAGAACTTTTATCTAAAGGACTTTCCTTTTCTTCCATTAAGATTCATGCTTCTGCTATTTCTGCGCATTTCAGTTCTGATCCTCCTGTTTTTTCTCATCCTTTGGTGAAGCAATTCTTGAGAGGGGCTAAAAATTTGCGGCCTCCCAGGACCCTTCCTGTCCCTGCCTGGGATCTTAATTATGTTTTAGAAAAACTTACTTTGCCTCCTTTTGAGTCTGCTGCATCTTCAGATATTAAGATGTTCTTCGTTCCACATTGCTGCAGTCCTTACTATTGGGTAGTCCGCTGTCCAGTCGGCCCGAATACCAGAGTATAAGGCTGACGTCGGTCAGGGCGCATTAGACTGACGTCAGTACGTCAGGGTACTAATGCGCATGACCGACGTCATATCCTCAGTCTTTTTTGCCGCATGGTCCGATGCAGAAGCAGTTTTGCGAGTGCAGGTTGGCGTTCTGAAATATTTCGAGCGGAGTTTCAGACCGAATCAGAGTTGGCTAAGTACCCGTTGGGAACATTTTGGTTTTTCTTGCCTCAGTATTTAACCGGATGTCAGAAAAAGTGAATAACTGTATTTCTTGTGGGAAACAGATACCTCATAGGGATTACCATACCTTGTGTATACCTTGTTTAGGGCCTGAGCACGGCGTTGTTGGATGCCGCTCTTGTGCTAGGTTTAACAAGCGCACTATTAAGAGACGGTTAGACTGTGCCAGGTTAGTGTTTGGGAAGCGTTGCAATTATAAAATGCCGTCGGATGCTCCGGCGCTTCGCCCAAGAAGCGCAAGGACAAAACAGCGAAGCCTAGGGTTGATGAACCGGCAGTCGGACGTCGGTTCTTTAGAAACTCAGTGGAGCCAGAGGTTTTGCCAGGAGTTTCTTTGGAGTCTCAGGCAGAGACTTTACTGTTACAGGATGTGCCTTCTCAGGAGGTAGGCCAGGCTGAGGGGCTTCTCAGGTAACTGTTCTTCCCTCTCTTCCCAAGGTAGTTAGAGCCTCTCCTTCTGTTGCCAAAACTTCTTTGAGAGGTAGGCCAAGTTCAGCTTCAGTGGGGGCTTCTCCTAGCATTTCAGGTTCTGTGCCTAAGAAACATATGCTTAAAATGGCAGAAGATTTGATTACTATGATTAGAGGTTCTATGCCCCCTCCTGATAAGAGGCCTAGGGTGGAACCGGAGTTTGATAGTTTTGAACAGTGTTCAGAGGCTTCTGAGTCTTCTGCGGAAGATTTGCAGGAGTATCCTCCTTATTCTGATTCTGATGTGGATGATTCCACTCCTACAGCTTCTCCTCCTGAGGATTTCTCATTTTCAGAGACTCTGCATTCCATGAGGGAGCACTTTAAATGGGAAGGTCAGGATTACTCTGATTCCAGGAAAAGGCTTAGGAATTCTTGTTTTTGCCCCAGCATAGGCCCTTAGCTATACCTCCTGTGTTGAATGTGGTGGAAGATGTTTTGCAGAGGCTTCCCTGAACCCTGATTCTTTGCCTCCTGCTCCTGTTAAACCTGATAGGTACTATAGGGTGCCTGAAGCTCATAAGTATCTTTTTAAGAGTCCTAGGGCAGACCGGAAACTGTTTCTCAGGGACCTAAAGGTGTTAAGGCCTCTGTGGTTAAAAACCCTGTTCCCACTGATAAAGAGGCAAGGGCTTTGGATAGATGGGGAAAGAAAGTGTATACTTCTTCCACTTTAGCCATGAGGGCGTTGAATTGTCAGTTTCACATGCTTAAATATCAAAATTATCTCCTTTCACAACTGAAATCTAAGGTGGATGCTTTGGCGGAAGGTATTGAGTGTAAAGAGTTGCTGGATTTAGTTAGTGTCTGAACAAGTGGGTAAGCATTCCTTGCAATGTGGTTTTGATGCTGTACAGGCCTCCTCGAGGGTGGCTGCCACTAGTTCTGTTCTTCGCAGGCATGCCTGGTTGAGGGATCAGAATTTAGCTGAGCATGTTAAGACAAGGATTTTGGATGCTCCTTTACAGTCGGATGTGTTGTGTGGTTAGCCTGTGGAAGCAGTTTTAAAGAAAATGGAGGACAAAGCTAAGTCTATGCAAACTGTTAAAGATTTTTGCAGGTGCAGCCACCAAGTTTAGTAGAAATTGGCCTACTAAGGGATGGACATATCCTGCTTATGATTCCCAGTCTAGGGGTAGGTCTAGACGTGGTAGGGGCAGAGCTCAAGGTTCTTTTAGGCCTAGGACAGGGAGTTCACCTGCTCAGACTTCTGGTGAGGGCAGGGGTCAGTCCTTTCGTAAACAGACCCAATGACCTGCCTTTTCAGCTGCCAGTAGATTCTCGTTTGGCAGCTCCTTTGGGAGGAAGACTGTCTCTTTTCCAGGAAAATTGGGATTTAATTACTCAAGACAGATGGGTGTTGGATATCATTCACCACGGTTACAGGTTTTATTTCCATACATTGCCCCCTTTCAAAGGCATGCCAGACGTTCCTCCTCAACAAAGGAAAGAGGCTCACAAGCAAATTTCTCAGTTACTCCAAATAGGGGCCATTCAGCCAGTCCCTGTATCAGAAAAGGGCCTAGGATTTTATTCTCGCCTGTTCCTAGTACCAAAGAAGGGGAACACGTGGAGACCAATTTTGGATTTGTCTATCCTCAACACTTATCTGGACATTCCCAAGTTCAAGATGTTGACGTTACAACAGCTTTTACCTCTGCTGGGCAAAGATCACTGGATGGTAACTTTAGATCTCAAGGAAGCTTACCTTCATGTGCCTATAAGACTAAGTTGCAGGAAGTATCTGCGTTTTCGAGCTGGAAATTCTCATTATCAGTTCTCTGCATTGCCCTTTGGCTTATCTACTGCCCAGAGTATTCACAAAGGTTCTGGCTCCAGTGATAGCTTACTTCAGGCTAAAAGGAATTCAAATCTGTCCTTACTTGGGCGACTGCCTGATTCTGGCTCAAGAAAAGGAAGACCTTCTACAGCATCTGGAATATGTTATAGCAGTGCTAAGATGCCTAGGGTATTCTGTGAACGAAATAAAGTCCAGTCTAGTACCCTCTCAAGACATGTGCTTTCTGGGTGTGAGACTGAATACAGCAGCCCAGATGGCCTTTTTAACCCCGGACAAACAAAAGAGTCTATCACTTTACTTCCATCAACTATCTCATCAGTCCGTGCTGACTGCAAGGACAGTCCTTCAAGCATTAGGGTTCATGGCATCTTGTATTCTGGTGCTTCCCAATGCCAAACTGCATATGAGGAAGCTACAATGGTATCTCAAAAATGTATGGACACAGCACTGCCAGGATTTGGACACTGGCATTCAAATAATACCTTGCCTTCAAACAGAATTTTTGTGGTGGGCTCAGGAATGTCACCTAAACAAGGGACTCTCTGTGACCCGGCCAGAGGCGAGTCAGATTTTAACGACAGATGCCTCGGACATTGCTTGGGGAGCTCATCTGAATGGAAAGTGGATACAAGACAAGTGGCCTGCCAGACTACAGCATCTACATATCAACATGAAGGAGATGTTAGCAGTCCAGTTTGCATTAATGGCTTTCAAGGAGTTACTTCTTCCAGGGCAGGTGTTGATTCTAACAGACAACACAACTGTCATGTGGTACATCAACAAGCAAGGGGAACACATTCTTATCCTCTATGCAGGCAAGCAATGATTTTGTGGGAGACTGCGCTAAGCTTGGAACTAACTCTTCAGGCAAGGTTTCTGCGGGCAGCACAGAACTCCTTAGCAGATGTGTTAAGCAGACAAATCATGGATCCCCACGAGTGGAAACTGGATCTTCATGTATTTCAGAAATTGACAGTGTCATGGGGAACTCCAGACATAGATCTGTTAAACTTCTCCACTAAACCACCAGCTGCCACAGTATTGCACAAAGGGGTTTCATCACACAGCTTGGAAAGTGGATGCTCTGTCTTTCAGTTGGAAAAACCTTCATGTGTATGCCTTTCCACCTCTGCCTCTTCTTCCAAAGGTACTATTAAAAGTCAGACAAGACAAGCCAAGGATGATTTTGATAGCTCCAGATTGGCCTCGGCAACACTGGTACCCACTACTAAGGAGTCTGGTAAGGAAGCCTCCATGGCCTTTACCTCTGATTCCTCATCTGTTATCTCAGAAGGACGGTCATCTGCTCAATGTCAAGCTTCACTCTCTTCATCTAACAGCCTGGCATATTCTGTGTTGAAACACAGCAGGTCTCAACTTCCTCAACAAGTTTTAAATGTGATTATGGAAGCTAGAAGACCTAGTACAAGGAAAGTGTACAGAAAAATGGAAGAGATTTTTATTTTGGAGTACAGCAAAGAATTTGGAGATTTCTGAGCCTAATTTGAGTGTGGCTCTTCAATATCTTACTGAGTTATTGGACAAAGGTTTGTCCTTCTCTTCCATTAAGATTCATGCTGCAGCAATTTCAGCTCACTATGATTGTGACCCACCATTGTTTTCGCATCCTTTGTTCAAGCAGTTTCTTAGAGGGGCAAAGAATATAAGACCCCACGTAGAGCTCCTACTCCTGCTTGGGATCTCAATTTTGTGTTGGAAAAACTTACTCTACAACCTTTTGAGCCTGCGGCTACTGCTGAATTGAAATACTTGTCATGGAAGACTGCTTTTCTGTTGGCTATTACTTCTGCAAGAAGGGTGTCTGAGTTGCAGGCCCTTATGGCAGTAGAGCCTTTTTGATTTTCCATAAGGATAGGGTATCATTACGTACTAATCCTTCCTTTATGCCTAAGGTGGTTTCTAGTGTGGCTTTAAACCAAATTATTCATTTGCCTACTTTTATGCAGACCCCCAAAATAAAGGGGAAAAGATTTTGCACACTTTAGATGTACACAGGCAATTGCGTTATTATTTAAGCAGGACTAAGGATTTTAGGCAGTCTCAGCAGTTGTTTGTTTCTTTTGCTTTGAGTTCAGAAGGCAAGCCTGTGTCAAAACAAACTATTTCTAGGTGGATTGGGTTTTGCATTGCATTTTGTTATTCCCATCATGGCAAGGAGATTCCAGCTGGGATTAGGCCTCATTCCACTAGGGCTACTGCCACTTCCACAGCATTTCTAAGGGGGGTGGCAACTAAGGATATTTTGGAGGCAGCTACTTGGAGTTCAGTGCATACTTTCTCTAAGCATTATCACCTTCCTATCTACTCTAAGTCTAGGGCTGGTTTTGCCACAGCTGTTTTGCAAGGCATGTTGTCAGCTCCTACTTCTTTATGATTTGCCAGCCTCCCTTACCTCTGCTTTGGGATTCTACCCAATAGTAAGGACTGCAGCAATGTGGAGGGGAGAACATCGTACAGTTTTGTACGTACCATAAATGTAGATGTTCGAAGATCGACATTGGTGCAGTCCAATTACTCCCTCCTTCCCCTCTATGTTTAGGGGTGGTTGTGTAGGTGAGGTTATATGCTGGTATTTTTGTATATATCTTTTTGTATATATTGTACATATGTTTGGTGCAGGTATTTTGGGCCTTGTCTTTTTAGGGTCTTCTGACATCTGGGGCAAGAAAAGACTGAGGATATGACGTCGGTCATGCGCATTAGTACCCTGACGTACTGACGTCAGTCTAATGCGCCCTGACCGACGTCAGCCTTATACTCTGGTATTCGGGCCGACTGGACAGCGGACTACCCAATAGTAAGGACTGCAGCAATGTGGATCCTCGAACATCTACATTTATGGTAGGTACAAAACTGTACTTTTTTATCCTGGAAGACTGTTCTTTTATTAGCATTGACCTCTGCCAGAAGGGTCTCAGAGTTGCAAGCTCTCATGGCTGTGGAACCATACCTTATTTTCCATCAGGACAGAGTATCCTTGAGGACCAATCCTACTTTCATGCCTAAGGTGATTTCGAAAGTGGCTTTAAATCAGACAATTCACCTTCCTACTTTCTTTCCAAATCCTCAAAATAAAGGGGAAAGGATTTTGCATTCATTAGATCTGCACAGACGGTTACGATTTTACCTGGACAAGACTAAAGAGTTCAGAAAGTCTAATCAATTGTTTCTTTTGCCTCCAGTTCTCTTGGAAAACCTATTTCTAAACAAACTTATTTCCAAATGGATTGCTTATGGAATCAGATTTTGTTACACTCATCATGGGAAACAGTTTCCAGGTACCATTAGAAGTCATTCTACTAGAGCAGCTGCCACTTCTACAGCTTTCCTCAGAGGAGTCCCTACCAAGGATATCTTGGAAGCTGCCACTTGGAGTTCTGTGCATACTTTTTCCAAGCACTACAATCTCCCCCTGTTTTCCAAGTCCAGGGCAGGCTTTGCCTCTGCTGTCTTGCAGGGTATTCTTGCCTCCCCTTCTTCTATCTAAAGCCTCCTCCCCTTTTACACTGCTTTGGGATTCCACCCTCCAGTTATGACTGCAACAGTGAAACACGAAGAACATAGTACAGTTGTGTACACCTACCATAAATGTAGATGTTCGAGTGTCTTCACTGTTGCAGTCGGGTTTCCTCCCTCCTATCCCCTCTTTTTCTCCCTTTTCCTTTTTTGTGGTGTATTTGTGTTACCTTGTTGGATTCATTTTTGTTTTGTTGGAGACTTCTGACATCTAGGGCAAGAAAGGCTGGAGAAGATGGCGTCGGCTGAGGGCTATGTACCAAAGCGTACTGACGTCAGGGTACTAGCTTGTACAGCCGACGCCGGACCCAGACTTTGGGATTCTGGCCGACCTCGGGCTGCCTGCCGGCAGGAGCACCCTACAGTTATGACTGCAACAGTGAAGACACTCGAACATCTACATTTATGGTAGGTGTACACAACTGTACTTTTTACCTTCATTGTACAGGCTAGCAGCTGTCTGGCCTGCATGTTAAAATTACTGTCAATATGCCACACAGATGATGATTCCTCAGTATGTGGTTCAGCTGAAAACTGCATCCCTTCATCTGAACATGAATGAAGTCCGTTCTTACTGACCTAATAGCCTCCATCTGAAAGCAAGTCCAAATTCCTGGATCATTTGCTATTGTATGTATATTCATACATTTTGTCCTTTGCTATTGTATGTATATTCAGTTGTTCTTCATGTACTCTGTTGCTCATTTGTTGTTCTGTGGAGCTTTTCTCCCTGAGCCTCCACTGAAAAAGGACCTGTGTCCAGTTGGAATTTCCTGGTAAATAAATAAATAAATTTGCCCACTTCACCAGATATCCAAACAGGTGATCAGAAGCAGATTTGTTTTATGCAACAACAGGACCACCACCAACAGAAGGAACGTGCACCTGTCTGCCTTCCTAATTAGTCTGTAAATTGAATAAAACTGCCTGCTGACCATGTATTTGGGACATCCTGTCTATCATCTAGACTTGGAAGCATGTATGGTCCTGCAAATTCACAGCCCTGGTGATGACTAGGATTATCATCTCCTGATCATTCTCCCCTCTGTGCTCCTACACAAACTGACCAGAATGCATTTGGTGAAGCTATGGTCTGTACCTCTTACTTCCAGAGGGGCATTCGGTAGTGCAAGCTATTCCTTTCTTCTTCTCCTAGCTGCAGTCTAACATAAGCTGCATTTAGATGGTAGATCCTTGTTTAGTGATGATGTATAGTGCTGCACCATTAGACAAGACAGTTTTGTTGCTCTGTTGGCTTCCTGTCTGACACCAAAAGCCATGCATGTCAATGGTAGCTATAGTGTATGAACATGCTACCTGGTGATTGCTTGTCTCTGACCCTTTGTGATATTTTACTGCAACTCCCAGTCTGAGATGGTGACACTACTAAGGAAGACCAGGCTATCTTCCCCAACAACCTTCCCTGCCCCAGGATAGGAGAGCTGGAATTGGCCAGCCACTTCCACACCACTCAGGTGGCTTCTTCTAAGCCCAAGCCATTATCTGAACCCAGGTAACGTGGACCATACTTTACCTCTCTACACCATGAATCTGGAAGGCTGACTTTAATAGACACACAAAAATCATCTGATATAAGAAAATAAAATAGAAGCCAGTTTAAAACTTAGGAACATAACCATAAAGCTGCAAGTCCAGATGAAGGTCACCCAGCCATTAATAGGCTTTACAATAAGAGGAAGAAATTGCTGTCTAAGAGTAAGAGGGAATGAGCCCTAAACTGGAAACACTCCCTCCTCAGCTTAAACAAGCAAATAAGACTTCATGTAAAATCCTCCAAAGCAAACTACGAATCCAAATTAGCTTCCTCATTTAAAGACTGCCATAAGGCATTCTTTAGTTACATCCATAACCTAAAAGGAAAGGCCCAGATTTATGCTGAAATGGCTGTTAATGATACCCCATATACTGAGCCTGTGGACATAGCTAACCTGTTACTGATAGGTTCTGTGAAAACTTCACTCCCCTGTCCCTACCCCACGTACCCCATGACATCCCTACCGCCTGTCCCCTACCTTGTATCTCTAAAGAGCAGGTTGTAAACGCCCTCTCTAAGGCCAAAAACACAGCATCTATGGGACCTGATAACATCCTAGGCTGCATCCTTCACGGTTCCAACAAGAATTAGCAACACCATTGGGTACTCTTTACAATTAAAGTCTAAACACTGGCTTCATTCCAGCTGAACGGAAAATGGCCACTGTTATTCCCTTGGGTTCCCCACAACAGGGCGGGGTTCATTGTTCAACAAA
>NC_056731.1:1365203796-1365206296 GCF_019279795.1 Protopterus annectens
AATATGATCGGCTAAAATGGATGTATCAAAAATGTATAGTTAATGTGGATCTAAAAATAAGTCCTCCTCTAACAAAATGAGTCCATAAATATACATTTCATAAATGTAATAAGACTCTGGGCTGTGTACTTGACAGAGTTTCACTCCATTTACCACTCCCCCCCGAAAAATTCACATAACTTAAGAAGTTTAAAAGAACATTACCATTTGATATTAAGTTAGTTGTGCTCACCTTGACAGAATTTTTAATATATAGTATTTATTGGCTATTTTTAAAAAATTACAAAATTAAGTGAATGGTTTTATTTTAGCGTATCTAACCCCTGTAACTGACAGCATAACTTATTCCATGTCACAACAGCCATACTAATAATCCTATTTTCTGTTAACTCCATTTATAAGTGGGGCCCCTTGAACTACCAGACAGCTAAGGGAGAATCCCCCCCCTTTACAAACACAATTGAAAGTACATTTGTTCATCATCATTTGAGGGTGTTTGTCATACAGCAAAAGCACAGCTCTTTAAAAGTCACACAAATGTTGTAATAATCCTGTTCTCATAACATTTTAGGTGGAGAGTACGTATATTAAAATTATACCATTTGCTAAACAGACGGTACTGCACAGCAAAGCTTACATGGCACTTACTTACTGGATATGTACCTCACTGCAGCCTGTATGGGGTTACCTCTGTTCAGCTTACATCAAAACGTATTACTTTATATCAGGGGTGTCCAACCTTTTCAGTTGCAAGGGCCGCATTGAGTCAACAGAAACAGTCTGGGGGCCGCATGTAAAATATATCATTGCAAACGGCAAGTGAGGACCAAAAAAATATATATATATTTTACAGAAGTCTCATAAGAATTTTAGGAGGAATAAAATGTGCATTATTCCTCCTAAAATATAATATAATATTCCTCCTTTTCATAATGGCATGCATATGTGCCTCTGAAAACAGCTGGTTAGCTAGTAAGTGATTCCCCCTGTACACTACTTGAAAACTAATTGGCTGCCATAGCTAACAGTTAGCAGCCATCAGAACTACAAATACTGCAAGAATGAACATTTTTAAATTGTTATATTAGCGGACCGGAGTTCTGCTGTGGCAACCCCTAACCGGGATAAGCCTAAAGACACATCAACAACACATTCAGCACCTATTGCCAGGTGCCATTCGTTAACTTGCATAACTCAAGCCACAAATGTTGCTTAGTGGAGTAACACAAAGCAGTTCTTATATACACGTTACTCCTATAAAGGACGTATTCCTACTTCTGTTCTGCCATTCATTCCTCAGTCATGTAACAAGAGTATACTGGCTGACTGATGCGACAAAGTAATAGCTTCAATCTATGTAAATTCATTAACATTTAATGTAGTTATATATATATTATGTCACTAAACTTCTGTCTCATCACTGCAATATATTTATCTTTCTCTATCTTTCTGCTTTAAAATGCCTACAAAGATCAACATAACTCATGCAAAGCATTCACAGCTACCCACGCAGAACAAACAGTAGAGTAGATAGTGTCACAGCAGAGTCACAGAATCACAAAAGAATCAGAATTCTGTCTACTTTGTGGTTGGTCTTCAGTAATCAAGACATCACCAATGTTTGTCTCCAGCATCTGAAAATCTGAATTTTAAAACTGCAACATTGCTGATCTTTAGAAGAAATTCACTACTAGACCACCAGTTGCAAATCTGCTATTGTAAGTGTCCCGTAGAGTAGACAGAGAACAGAAAAAAAGCATGCACAGAAAAAATGTCTAATAAACAAAACAGAAATATGATGCCAACATTCAGCCAGGAAGCTAGTTGCAATGAAATGCCACAGCAAGCTCTGAATTCACCCTCTCAGCAGAAAAATACCATTCTGGACTGAAAATCATAACCAAATTTAAATGTTACTAAACAATAAAACTAACTGAAAATGGATCGTAAAGCAATGCAAGAACAAGCAATACAGCCCAAAGCTAGTATAACTCAATTGTAGCAGACAAAATGCCACATGAAAAAGGTGGTATTCTTTTCAAGACAGAGTCCTGGACATTTTGAAACTGCCTGCATTCCTCTTCATTTTGCAGCTGCTGAACATTCTTCATGCTTTCTGTTTTACAGCTCACTCTGCAAGCATCACTTGTTTTTCAAATTAACTTTGCAAAACAGTATGGGTATGACATATAATATTATAGTAACAGTTTGCTTTCCTCAGTTCTGATTCTAATGGGGAATCCTGTGTCACCCCCTGATGTGTGCATGCTCCAACACTCTTGCCTCATGAGTGCTGCCTTCTCTGCTTATTATGGAAAAGCAAATGTGGTACAGCCAAGCCAATGTTCCCCTGGAATATGTACAGTTTTTCCATGCAACAAGGCTCTACTTGCAAAAGGACCAGTTAACACCTCTCCTCTCAGAGTAGCTATATCTATGTAGTCCAGTCCCTTCCATTTCGACTACTCAGCACCTGAGCTCTTCATCATACTCAGAGCTT
>NC_056731.1:1365218796-1365224525 GCF_019279795.1 Protopterus annectens
TTGTACTGCAATAGTCCCCGTGGGAAGAAAGTCGTCAAGGGCCTGCAACGTTAAAAGCACCGCTCTCATCTCCAGGACATTTATGTGCAGATGGTATTCTATGGGTTGCCACGTCCCGTGGACCATCCTGCCCTGATAATGCCTCCCCCACCCGATCAGAGAGGCATCCGTAGTGACTGTGGCAAACTGGAGGAGGGGGAACAAAGGGTCGGCCCTGATGAAGAAGAGGGGAAGATATCCACCAATTCAGATGAGTTCTGCACGACTGTGTGACTAAGATTTCGTGCCTCATCGGGAGACTGTGGTACGACCACTGAGTGAATAGCATCCACTGCAGAAGACGCATGTGGAAGCGAGCCAGTGGTAGAAGAACAATGGCCGCAGCCATAAGACCTAGAACCTTCAGTATAAATCTGGCTTTGACCTTGTTGCTCTGCAATAGAATCGAACAATTTTGGATGGCCAGAATTCTTTGATCTGTTAGTCTGGCTAACATTTTGACGGTGTTTAATTCTGCGCCTACAAAGGTGATAGATTGGCAAGGCAGCAGAGAAGATTTTTCGAAATTTACTGAAATTCCCAAACTCCTGCAAAGCTGCAGAGTGTAGTCTCTGGTCTGAAGAAGCTGACACCTGGTGGTGGCGGAGAGGAGCCAGTCGTCCAAATAAGGAAACACCTGGAATCCTTGACGTCTCAGATGAGCTGTGACCACTGTCATGCATTTGGTAAACACTCTGGGGGCTGAAGTGAGGCCAAAGGGCAGGGCTCTGAATTGGTAATGACTGGTCCCTAGCCGAAAGAGGAGAAACCTTCTGGAGCGCCTGTGAATCTTTTTGTGATGGTACGCGTCCTGAAGGTCTATAGAGCACCATCCAGTTGTCCTTGCCCAGAAAGGGCAGAATGGACTGAAGCGTGACCATCCAGAATCTTGCCTTCTTGACAAATCTGTTTAGACTGCTCAGGTCTAATATTGGTCTCCAATATCCCGTCCTTTTGGGGACCAAAAAGAATCTCGAGTAGACGCCGGATCCTACCTGGTCTGCCGGCACAGTCTGGACGGCTCTTTTTCCTAGGAGCTTTGAAACCTCCTGTTCTGCCAAATCCCTTTGACCGGGTGAGATGTCTAGAAGGGATTGTTGAGGTACGGGATACCTTTCGAAGGGGATTTTGTAACCCTCGGATATGATCGACTGTACCCACATATCTTGTGAGAGGGAATGCCAGGCTACTGGGTACAGCGAAATCCTTCCCCCGACTGCCTCCAAGGGTGGACAGACAGGCAACACCTCAGGGATGCTGAAAGGGCTTCTCAGGAAGAGACTCCCTGTTGCCCTGGTTCTGAGGACCCCCCCTGCCTCTAGGGCGTCTATTATTGTTACCCCTCTGCCTCTGGGGTAAACTGACCACGGTGTCCGGTGTAGCTCCTTGGGCTTTATGGAACCACATCTTCCTCCCTTCTGACCCTTGGGATATGGTCTAGAAGGGGTGGAAAAATGGACTCCAACGGCAGAAAGAGTTTTACCGTCCTGCTCACACCTGGTCAAGGTATCCTTCACCTGAGGTCCGAACAAAGCCGAACCATCAAAGGGGTATTAGTGAAGGACGCCTTAAAGGGGTCCATAAAATTACAAAGCCGCATCCAGGCTTGGCGCCCAAGAGCAACTCCTGTGCCTGTGGCCCTGCTGGCTCCATCGGCCGCATAGGATATGAGCCGCATGGAGGAGTTGGATAGGAATTCAGGATTGCTAGCTGTGAGGCAATCTTTTCTTGAGCCCCAGCAGCAGAAGGATCCTGGACCACTTCACCCAGTTCTTTGAGAATATCTCTTTGAAGCCTGGTGAAGTGACAAAGGTAGTTCAGCTTAACGCATAGCAAAGGTCGCTGAAGAAAACATCCGCTTTCCATACCTGTTCATGGTCCTAGAATCCTTGTTAGGAGGATGGACAGGTACTGAAGGATCCGCCAGTTCCTTCTTAGTGGCCGCCACCACCATAGCATCCACAGAGACGCCCTTGGAAAGAAACTGTTTGCCCGTAGGGGCCGTGATAAACTTGGATGGTCTCCTGGGGACAGGTTCCACAGAATCTGGAGCCGCCCACGCCTTCCGAGCCACTACCTGCATAAGTGGGTCGAAAGGCGGAGACACCCAGGAGGTGGAGGGTCGGGATCCAAAAGCCTCCAGGTATACCGACTCATCCTCGGAGGGATCAATGGATGGCCAATTCCCCTCTGTTTGAGGAGCTCAAGGATGTCTGAAAAGGAGACATCCTCAGAGGGGGATCGGGGAACCCTCAGACTCATCTAAGTCGGTATCAGATGTAGTAGACTCGGGAGTCTGTGTGTTTCCTCTTACACGTCCTCTTCCGAGGGGTTCACCTGCCGGATCAGGAGAAACCGGAAGAGGAGGAAATTCCTAATGGGGAATCCTGGGCATATGGATCCCTGGGCCTGAGAGCAAGAGGCTGGCAAGAGGTGTCTACAGGCACCGAAGAGGGAGGAGCTAGAGGGATGGACCGTTGACCTGGCTCAGTAGCCAGGACACTCCTCATCACCTCAAAGGCTCCCCTCCCCGGGAGGCCGGAATATCCCCGATCCGAGGATACAGGAATTCCCGGCTCCACTGAGAGGGAAGGCTCCGAGGCCGATGTCGGTGCTGAGCTTACCAAAGCCGAAGCCCCGAGAGGGAGAGCGGGACGGACAAGGGCCCGATGCCACTAGCCCCCCCGGAGCAGACAAGGGAAACTCGACGACCGGATCCCTCCAAGGAAGGCCTCAAGGAGGAGATCGGAGCCGGGACCACGGAGCCAAGAATACATCGGCTCCGGCACCCAAACAGTCGCTGTCCCGAGAAGCTCTGGCTCCGAACTCTGGTGTGGAGTCGGAGGAGGAAGTTCAAGGGGTGAAACAATAGCCGAAGTCTGCTGAGACGGGCTATGGAGCATTTGGGCCAGTGCCTGCGACTTCAACAGCCTGCTTACCACCCTCTCTAAGTCGTGGTCAGACAGCCTGGAAGATCTCTAAGATCGGCTCCGCTCCGACAAAAGAGGAGACCCCAGAGCCGAGTGGATACTCTGCAACGAAGGGGACCGAGATGTCTTTCGGGACGAAGTTATCGGAGCCGAAGTCCCCTGAATTCCAGATGGAGCCGAAGGTTTCTCGGCTCCGATGCTGGATAAGGTGTCGGCTCCAGCCGGAGCCGACAAGGCCACAGTAGACCGGGTGTCGGAACCAATCGGTGCCGAACCCACTACTTTGGAAGCAGACAGATCGGTTCCAGCCGGAGCAGATCTCTGCTCCGACG
The DNA here is from genome assembly GCF_019279795.1 of Protopterus annectens. Classification (NCBI taxonomy): domain Eukaryota; kingdom Metazoa; phylum Chordata; order Ceratodontiformes; family Protopteridae; genus Protopterus; species Protopterus annectens. The sequence goes on from NC_056731.1 coordinate 1,365,222,098, forward strand.
GAGCCACCGGAGGAGGCTTGGATACTGTAGCCTGAACCTTCGGTGGCTTAGAAGGTTTACCAGACCCTGTTTTAGAGGGAGAACCTTCTGGCTTAAGTAAGCCACGGAGGATCAACTTATTCCTCCGTTCCTGCAGGACTCTCTGGCTAAAAGAGTGACACAAAGCACAGGAGTCCTGCAGGTGCAAAGGCCCCAGGCAGTAAACACAAGAAGTGTGACCGTCTGTCTGACATTTTCTGACAGCACGAGCCACACTTCTTGAAGCCTGAGACCTTGCCTTCCTTTGACATATTTCTAAGGAAGAAGTCACACACAAACCCCAACAAACACACACAATTAATCCCCTAACACACAGGCACACAGGTAGGGATTAACCAATGGGGTCTAGGCCTAACTAAACTTTTATACAATTAACAAAGGAATTTAAAAGTTTCGAACTATAAGGGAATAGGGTGGGCTGTAAACACACTACAGACTATGAAAGTGGAAACAAGGGGGAAATAAATCCCTAACTAAGCTTTTTTTCTCTTGACAAAAAATTACTTACCTCAGCTGGCAAAGGAGACCTCTTTCGCTAAGCGGCAAACGAGATCTGAGGTAGTTCCGCCTTGCATCATGGGATATAGGGTTGCCTCGAGCTGGTAAAAGGAGTTCTCAAGCTAAAGCAAGTGCCGAGTCGGAGCCGAGGATCGGCTCCGAACCCATCCAGCAAGAATGAAGGCGAGATTGACAACTTAACATTGTGCTATAAATATTACATACAAGTGTTTCTTGAAATATTAAGTGTTTAATGTACAATATAAAACCTTAAAAGTCTTTAGTGAGAAAACTGTCTAAAAAATTAAGTTGAAAAGTAATAAAGTGATGAATTGGTGGATAAGTATTAATAAATTAATGCCTTTAGTGTACAATATATGTATATAAAATAAACAATTAGATGAAAAATGTAAGTAAATTATACGCGAATAAAGTTTCTCAAAAGTGATTTTAGCTTTAAAATACTAACAATGGATAGAGAGTTATTCAAGCCTGGCCAATTACTTGCATTTAACCTTAGCTGCCATTCAAGCTCATGCCCTTCTAGCAATAATTGCCATGCACCACCTCTAAAATCTACTTTTAGGACATCCAATACTACAAATTGTAAATTATGAGATACATTGGTGCTGATGTGTTTTGCTAAAGCATTTAATTCATTCACATCTCTTATAGCCCTTGTGTGTTCTATAAGTTCTTTAAATTTTATTTCCATTTTACCAATGTAAAACGTGTTGCAATTGTTACATAAAGCACAATAAACAACTTTTTCTGTATTACAACAAGCATTTTCTTTTAAACAAATCTTAGTACTGTTTATCATTACTTCATTTGTTTCAAGTACATAAGGGCAGTATTTACATCTACCACATCTAAATGTTTTGCCATGTTTTGTGTGATGTATTTTCAAATATTTTTTTCAAATTCAAGCCCTATTTATATACTATAGATGGAATAAAATCAAAGTGGTGATGTAATGATGTGTCAGCCTTAATAAACTACCAATTTTTCTTTACGATGCTGTTTATAAAACCACTATCGGAATTAAAAGTAGTGATAACACTTAGTAAAATTTTGGACTTCTGTATGAATTGGTGTTTCAGTACTAAAGAGTAATAGATGTTTGAATATTAGTGTCATTATCTAAATTTCCTACAATGTTTGAACTTGGTGTTAGATGTAATTTTTGCTACCTGATTTAATAAAGGTAGCAAATATGAATTCTCTTTTATATACTACTTCATTCATAATATTTGTCAGGATAACCTCCGTTTTTAAACATATCACAAATTGAAACATTCGACTAAAGTCCTCTCTTTTACTAATCATTCTGGAGGCCCTAACAAATTGGCCTTTTAGAACGGCTCTTTTCTGAGTATATGGATGGCAGCTGTCAAAAATGCAAAAAACTGTTACTATACATTTCTTTTGGGTATATTTTAGATATAAACTCTCCTTTTGTAGTGTCCTTTTCTAATAGTACATCTAAGTACGCTACAGAGGTGGCAGTGGTTGTTACTGTAAATTTTAAAAAAGTTGTTCTTAAATTAATGTATGTTAACTGCACATAACTACCATTCCACAAAAATACATCTAAAAAGCGTAAATAAATTTTGCAATAATTAAAAAAAGTTTAAAACGTGTTTTCTCCCATGTATACATTACTATATTAGCATAAAGGCCTCCACACAGGGACCCCATGGCTACTCTGTTTTGTAAAGTTAAAAATTATAAAATTATTTCTTAAAATAATGTCCAAGAGTTGATCAAACAAATTAATTCTAATTTGACTTGAGCCCTTTTCATGCAAAAATGAATTAAACCAATCAATTCCCACATCATGTGGGAAAAAAGAATACAAATCCTTAACATCAATGAATTTGTAAGGGAA
>NC_056731.1:1365225025-1365257599 GCF_019279795.1 Protopterus annectens
TTGGAAAAACCTTCATGTGTATGCCTTTCCTCCTCTGCCTCTTCTTCCAAAGGTACTATTAAAGGTCAGACAAGACAGGCCAAGGATGATTTTGATAGCTCCAGATTGGCCTCTGCAACACTGGTACCCACTACTACGGAGTCTGGTAAGGAAGCCTCCATGGCCTTTACCTCTGATTCCTCATCTGTTATCTCAGAAGGATGGTCATCTGCTCAATGTCAAGCTTCACTCTCTTCATCTAACAGCCTGGCATATTCTGTGTTGAAACACAGCAGGTCTCAACTTCCTCAACAAGTTTTAAATGTGATTATGGAAGCTAGAAGGCCTAGTACAAGGAAAGTGTACGCAGAAAAATGGAAGAGATTTTTATTTTGGAGTACAGCAAAGAATTTGCAGGTTTCTGAGCCTAATTTGAGTGTGGCTCTTCAATATCTTACTGAGTTATTGGACAAAGGTTTGTCCTTCTCTTCCATTAAGATTCATGCTGCAGCAATTTCAGCTCACTATGATTGTGACCCACCATTGTTTTCGCATCCTTTGTTCAAGCAGTTTCTTAGAGGGGCAAAGAATATAAGACCCCCACGTAGAGCTCCTACTCCTGCTTGGGATCTCAATTTTGTGTTGGAAAAACTTACTCTACAACCTTTTGAGCCTGCGGCTACTGCTGAATTTAAATACTTGTCATGGAAGACTGCTTTTCTGTTGGCTATTACTTCTGCAAGAAGGGTGTCTGAGTTGCAGGCCCTTATGGCAGTAGAGCCATTTTGATTTTCCATAAGGATAGGGTATCATTACGCACTAATCCTTCCTTTATGCCTAAGGTGGTTTCTAGTGTGGCTTTAAACCAAACTATTCATTTGCCTACTTTTTATGCAGACCCCCAAAATAAAGGGAAAAGATTTTGCACACTTTAGATGTACACAGGCAATTGCGTTATTATTTAAGCAGGACTAAGGATTTCAGGCAGTCTCAGCAGTTGTTTGTTTCTTTTGCTTTGAGTTCACAGGGCAAGCCTGTGTCAAAACAAACTATTTCTAGGTGGATTGGCTTTTGCATTGCATTTTGTTATTCCCATCATGGCAAGGAGATTCCAGCTGGGATTAGGCCTCATTCCACTAGGGCTACTGCCACTTCAACAGCATTTCTAAGGGGGGTGGCAACTAAGGATATTTTAGAAGCAGCTACTTGGAGTTCAGTGCATACTTTCTCTAAGCATTATCACCTTCCTATCTACTCTAAGTCTAGGGCTGGTTTTGCCACAGCTGTTTTGCAAGGCATGTTGTCAGCTCCTGCTTCTTTATGATTTGCCAGCCTCCCTTACCTCTGCTTTGGGATTCTACCCAATAGTAAGGACTGCAGCAATGGGGAACGAAGAACATAGTACAGTTTTGTACCTACCATAAATGTAGATGTTCGAGGATTCCCATTGCTGCAGTCCAATTTACCCTCCCTCCTTCCCCTCTGTGTTTAGGGGTGGTTGTGTAGGTGAGGTTACATGCTTATATTTTTGTATATATTCTTGTATATTTTGTACATATTTTTGGTGCAGGTATTTTGGGCCTTGTCTTTTTAGGGTCTTCTGACATCTGGGGCAAGAAAAGACTGAGGATATGACGTCGGTCATGCGCATTAGTACCCTGACGTACTGACGTCAGTCTAATGCGCCCTGACCGACGTCAGCCTTATACTCTGGTATTCGGGCCGACTGGACGCGGACTATACCCAATAGTAAGGACTGCAGCAATGGGAATCCTCGAACATCTACATTTATGGTAGGTACAAAACTGTACTTTTCTGCTGAACCGTTGAGGCTGCACCTGCAAGAAATCTTTAACTGTTTGCATAGATTTCGCTTTTTCCTCCATTTTCTTTAGTACCTCCTCAGCTTTAACACCGAACAATACATCTTTTTGTAGTGGTGCATCTAATAACTTTGCTTTGACCTGATCTGGTAAGGTTTGCTCTTTGAGCCAAGCATGTCTACGTATGACAGACCCCGTGACAGCAGCTCTACATGAGGCCTCTAAAGCATCAAAACCACACTGTAAGGTATGTTTCCCCACTTGTTCTGCTCCATGCAACAAATCCTGCAACTCTCTCAAATCTGGTTGTTCTGTTTGTGTCATTTTGCTTTTCAGCTGAGATAGCAAGAACTGCTGGTACTTTAACATATTGACAGTTTAATGCTCTCATGGTTAAAGTGGCTGATGTATACACCTTTTCCCCCCACCTTTCTAATGCTCTGGAATCTCTCTCTGAAGGTTAAAGGGTCTTTAGCAGTAGAGGCCTTAACCCCCTTGGGACCCTGAGAAATAGTTTCTGGGTCAGCAGTAGGGCTTTTATAAAGGAACTGGTGAGAATAAGGAACCTGGTAATATCTGTCTGGTTTAACAGGGGCAGGAGGAAAAGAGTCTGGATTAAGACTGGCTTCTGCATACACATCATCCAAAATCTCTAGGACAGGAGGAATAGCCAGGGGCCTATGCTGGGGAAGCAGCAGAAATTCCCTGAGCCTTTTCTCGGAGTCTGAATAGTCTTGGCCTTTCCAGTGGAAGTGCTCTCTCAATGTATGTAGGGTTTCCCCAAAAGAGTAGTCCTCGGGGGGAGACCGAGGGAATAGACTCCTCAGCATCAGAGTCTTCAAATGGGGAATAGACATGATCCTGGTCCTCAGAAAGGTCTGAGGTAATAGAAGCCTGGTCTGAGGAAGGGTAGTTTTCCTCCAACCTAGGTCTTTTGTCTGAGGGGGGTTGAGAACCCCTGATGAGTGTAATCAAATCCTCAGCCATTTTAAGCATCTGTTTTTTAGGCATGGGGCCTTGAGAGGGGGTCTGAGGACCCTGCTTTTTAATTTTCATTGGAGCTTTAGATTTAGTGAACGATTTAATAGATATGGTGGTAGGCCTGAAAACGCCTTCAGAAATGGCAGGCCTCGCTAAACTTTCCTTTTCTCCGCCAAGAGTGGCGTTGGTATCTGCAGTGGGAATGGAGACCGAGGAACCTGCGACCTCGGGTACTGAAGTCACCGGTAAAATAATTTCATCGGTAGTCGGGCTACGTAGGCGCCTCGCTGAGAACCGGGGAACTGGTAGTCGGCCTTAGCGTGAACTCGGTGCGGCCTCTGATGTCTGCCCTATCCTTGCGTTTTTTGCCTAAAACTGGCATCGGTGTATCCGACGACATGATATAATTAAATTTTTTGCCAAAATAATGAAAGGTGAACTCCGCCCGGTGCTTAATAGTGCGCTTGTTAAACCTAGCACAAAAACGGCAGACCGAGACGTCGTGGTCTGGCCCTAAGCCAAGGTATACAGTAAGAGTGAAAATCCTTTGCGGTATTTGCTTCCCACAAGAAATGCAATTATTAACTTTGTCTGACATCGGTCTGAGGCAAGAAAAGTTTTCCCAACGGGGTACTCAGCTTTAAAGAAGACTTCGGCTGAAATACTTTTCGTAAATCTCAGGAGCTGGCCGACCAGCACTTGCGAACTGCTTCTGCTTCGGGCACCGCGCGGCAAGAAAGACTGAAGAAAATGGCGTTGGCTGCCTCTTATACCCCTGCCGCACTGACATCAGGGAAGAAGCGATGACAACCGACGTCAGACCTAGACTTTGGAATTCGGCCAACCGAGGACCCGCCTGACGGGAGTATAACCCAAGTGTGATGACTGCAGCTGTATGCACGATGAACATCCCCTGGTTAGGGTAGTCAAATCTTCAGCCATCTTAAGCATCTGTTTCTTAGGCATGGGGCCTTGAACTGGAGACTGATGTACAGTCTTTTTTGGTTTTAATGGAGTTTTAAGCTTAGCATAAGATTTAATGGTGAGTGTAGTTTGTTTGAACACACCTTCTGCAACCAAAGGTTTTTCTACTGCACCGGGATCTCCTTCTGCTCCGGTGTCGGAAGGCCTAATGTAGATGGCTGCAACAGCCTAGTACACTCCGCTTAAGAATCCGCAGCTGTCTGGGGTTCCAATTCTGCGGTCATCAGGGGCTGCGTAGGTGCCTCACTGAAAACCGGAGAACCGGCGACAGGCCCAGCAGAGGCCTCTGAGTCTGGCTTGGTCCTAGGATGCCTGTCCTTATCCTTGCGTTTTTTATGCATGCCGGTCGTCAGCTGCTCCGACGACATGATATAATTAGATTTCCTACCAAAGTAATGTCGTGCAAAGTCAAAACGGCGATCGATAGTTTGTTTATTAAACCTAGCGCAAAACCGACAACCGGTGACTTCATGGTCTGGGCCTAGGCAAGGAATACAATAAGAATGGAAGTCCTTATGAAGTATTTGCTTCCCACAAGAAATGCAATTGTTAACTTTTTCTGACATCGGACTGAGGCAAGAAAAGGTTCCCCAACATGGAACTTAGCTTTATTGAAGACTTCGGACTGAAATTCGATTCGAAAATCTCAGGTGTCGGCCGACCGGCACTTGCGAACTGCTTCTGCTTCGGGCACCGCGCAGTAAGAAAGACTGAAGAAAATGGCGTCGGATGCCTCTTTTATATACCCCTGGCGCACTGATGTCAGGGAAGAAGCGACAGCAACCAACGCCGGGCCAAGACTTTGGAACTCTGGCCGACTGCGGGACCGCATGACAGCAGGATAACCCAAGTGTGATGACTGCAGCAGGGTAACACGATGAACATCATCCCAAGTACACATTCAGTGGTGACAGACCTAAGCACACAGGTTGACAGCAACCTTACCTTTGATCAGCATGTCTCCACAGTGGTAAGAAAGGCATTCCATATTGCTGGTCTCATAAGTAAGGGCATTGCCTCCAGAAAAAAAGAAGTTATAACCTCCCTGTACTCTTCCTTCATCAGGCCAATAATTGAGCACAATGCTCCTTTTGGTATGTACCTTTCCAAGCACCTGCAGCAAATGGAGAGACCACAAAGTTTCCTCACAAGGAAAATTCAAGGTCTTCAGCATCTGTCCTATGTGGATCATTTGAAATCACTATCACTTTATTCTCTTTCATACAAACTACTTAGAGGCCATCTCTGCCTTGCATATAAGGCAATCTCTGACCCTGCTTTATTGATAAGGCTGCATATCCACAAGTCAAATGGTACACAGGTTACTCACTCTAAAGATGTTAATTGTATGTGACATTAAGAGAACCTGCTGGAGGGACATTTGTCTCCCAGAGGTTTCCATACCTTTGGAACAGACTCCCACTTCATGTCAAACAGAGCACCTCATTGGCCCTCTTCAAATGCAATCTGGACAATTGGATGAGTAACCATAAATTCACCCAGGGGGTTTCACCTGTGTCCCTCTTGGACAGCAGCAATAGGTGTTGATTATGAAAATAATAGGGTAGAACTCGGCTAGGCTTGTAAGCCCCCTAGGTCCATTAGCTTAGTAACTTCCTATGATCCTATTTAAGAGTAAACAATATACTGCAAAGTAAGCAGCAATAAAATACATCTTTTAAATGCCTCAACAGTGGTTGTACTGATAAACCTGCTACAATGTAACAACATCAGAAATATTAAAAAGGGACATTAGAAAAATAATCAATTGCTGTGCTAATGAACCTAATGCCATCTAATAATGTTATAATTATTTATAAAAGGATATCAGAAGATAAACAATTGCTGGGCTAACAAACCTAGTGCAATCTTAACCATATCTCTAACATTTAAAGGTGCATTAGAAGATTCTCAGAATTTGCAGACTATGGGCCTAGTGTGTATCCTAGATAAAGTTGCAGAAATCCCTGTAAATTATTTATACTGGTTTTCAACAAGACCCTGTAGATGTAAGCTTTCTTTTTTTTCTTTCCTTTTGAAGGCGTGTATCACAGAAGCATACTGTACTTCGACATAACTTTAGAATTCAGTTTAATAGAAGAAGCAACTTAAGATATTTTTATACCTAAATAAGAGTTGTGCCCTGGATCTTGACCCACTTGGTGCACCTTAAAACTACTAGATGACAAAGAATTAGATAGTGGTCATTTAGGTACAATTTAGGATGCATGGCAGATACAGCAGGTTAAAATGTGAGGCACAGGCTCAGAGGTCTATGCTAAGACTCATACCATTTAATATATTGATTCTTTCAGATTAATAACCTGGAACTAATCATAGGTTCATAGGACGGTACTAGACTATTGGCCCAGAGGCCCTTATAAGCCTATCCAAGAATTTCACCCATGTTTCCACAAAGTCAGCACCTGTTTTCTCTGTCCATTCAATACATAGACAAAAATATCAGGCTAAATTGATAAAATCAAGTCTGTGACTGCATTCATTAATCAAAGACATTATGATATCCAGCAAAATGGCCTATAAAATATTAGAAGCATGGGGACATGTACATGAACTCTGTTTTTTATTCATATTTAGTAGTATTAAATTATAGTATTGTGCCAATTGTATGCACTAATTAATATCATATATGAAATGCAGAACACAGCCTGTGATTAATTTGGGTTTATCTTAAATTTAGAAGTACTGATTTGAGATAACAACCGCGGCCCTAATCAGCAACAAGATGGCATTGATCGAAATGTATCTACAAATGACCAAACTGTAAATTTTCAGAAGGCCAGTCACACAGGGGCGATTCCGAAGAACAAACAATTCAAGCAGAACTGGAAGACCAACCAGCGCAACTTCAAGCGCAGAAAATAATGTCTAATGATACCAATGTATTAGCTATTATAACTAATACAGAGGGGGATTTTAACATTTACAACTTTTCTTCTTGTACGATAGATCCTGTCCTTGTCAACTTATTGGCAAAAGGTTGTACATTTGTACCTAGTAAACCTTTGAATTTCGTCCAATCAGTAATGGATTTAAAACTCTTTGTAAGGAAGTTGAATTTCAACTTACTTTTTGGTAATGATAATACCAGGAACCAAACATTGAGGGTACCTAGCACTTTTAACCCCCTCTGCACACCCAACCCTGAAGATGTTTGAACATGTGTGCAAATTAGATTTTAGACATTTACTATATTCTCAGAATGATTATCCATCCAAAAAGACACACAATGTTAATTTAGAAGAACATACAGCACTACAAGCTTTGAGAACTTTTCAGGTACGGATAGTCAAACCCGATAAGGGAGGGGGACTGGTTGTATTTGACCATATAGATTATACAGAGAGAATGCGCAAATTGTTAGATGATGAAGCATATATAAAAGCATCATTGAATGAAGTGAATATCACTTACAACCGAATAAGGAGTTACCTCAATGATTTATTCATTGAGGCAATAATTGACATTGATACATTTAATTTAATCTCTATGCCTTGGCCCAAAACACCAGTTATGTTTGGTAGTCCTAAAATCCATAAAGATGCGTTAGATCCACCAATAAGACCACTGATTGATGGGAGAGGATTTATTACATATCCATGTGCCAAGGTAGTAGACGTTATTTTGAAAAAGTATATTTTATCCGAACCCCAGGTATGTAAGGATTCATGGTCCTTATTACAGAGTATTAACAACTTGGAATTTAACGATAGTTATAATTTTTTAACTATCAATGTAAAAGACCTTTATACTTCAATTCCCCATTTAGAAGGCATGGAATGGGTCAGTCTTTTACTTAAATCCAAAAGTGCACCAACTAATGAAATAACTTTAGTTGAATCATTATTAGATATTATTCTTACAAATAATTATTTCCTGTTTGATCAAGAATTTTTTTTACAAAAACAAGGTGTAGCTATGGGGTTGCCTTGTGATGCCAGTTTTGCCAATTCTGTTATGGCATATCGGGAGAAGACTTTTATTTTTAATACCTCCCACTATAAGGCGAACCTCATTATGTACACACAATTTTTGGACGACATCTTTGTCCTGTTTAACGGTGACAGTACAGAAGTTATGTTATTAATCTCTTATTTGAATGCTACAACAGAATGTTTTAAATTTACAGCAACATTTCATAAAGACACTATAGATTACTTAGATGTTAAGTTATCGAAGGACAGGGTTAACAATAGATATGTGTCTAAGATTTTTAGGAAGCACACATATTGTAATTCCTTCCTCCACTTTTCAAGCTGTCATCCATTTCACCAGAAACTATCGATTGTTAAGGGTCAACTGATTAGAGCAGCGAGGATGACCACACTTTAATCTGATTTTTTAGTAGAATGTGACCACTTGAGTTGTATGTTTCAACAGAGAGGTTACCCTAGCAACTTAATTCAATCTTTAGTTAGCGAAGTAGTGGAAAAAAGAAAAAATGGACTTGTGATACCTATTCTTTGTTTGAGCAACTTGGATCAGGCAGTTAATGTGTCCATTATTGATAGTAATTCGCCTAGAGAACAAAACTACACAAACAAGAGATCCTAAGTTTAGAGATAGTTTCATTACTACTTGTTGTACTGACAGGGTATGGTGAGATCTATCCTATATAAAAACTGGCAGTTTATTACTAATGATAATACACTGCTTGAAAAACTAGGGGTATCACGTAATATTGTGTTTAGGAGAGGTTATAACCTTAAGAACCTCCTTGAAAGTGGGGTAACTCTAATGCTTAGATATACAGGGATGAATGTATGTGGTAGCTGTAAGATGTGTAGATTCATTGAAGTTGATAACACATTTTCCATAAATGGTGACAAGTTTAATATAAGGTTTAAACTTAACTGCAATTCTAAACTTGTAGTATATATAGCTAAGTGTGTATGCTGTCCAGCGTTCTACATGGGTAAAACCAAACGTAGATTGCGGGACAGAGTTTAGGAATACACTTATGCAATTTCTACAAATAAAATAGACAATCCTTTGGCGAAACACAGTTTTGAACGAAGGACATAAATTTACGTTCAAAGCTGTTGACCAGATACAAGTTGGAATGAGAGGGGGACCCTTTAATCTACTTTTAGAAGAATGTGATTTGGCATGGCAAATCCGTTTAAACCCATTTTCTTTTCCAGGCTTAAATGATGCTTGTAATTTTGTTTGCCTATTAAAGCTCAGAAGTCTGAAAAGGTAATTATTTCAGACTTCTTAGTACCCTTTGATGAACAATTAGTAATTTAGTTTTGAAGTTGTATTGTATTGTTTTCGTATTAATTTTTTTATATGCATTGAATTACATATACATTCATTATCATTATACTTATTATAAGCAAGTTTTATATTTTATAAACACGATGAAATTTTAAAAGTTGATAGATAGGAATTCAGAATTTTAAGCTGTGTTTAACTTTATTGTTTCTGTGAAGTTAGCCTAGTTGTGGCGTTTTTTATTCTTTAACTTGTTTTTTATTGATAATTTGTCAAATATTACATGAAATCAAAAAAGAAAATGATATATATACAATTGTAAAACCTATAAACTTTAAAAAGATTATATAACTATATACATTGGTGTCTGTTAAGAAGAAAGCTGTAAATAAGTTTAAAGTGTAACATGAAGAATGATATACAAGTTCATATATCTTTGTCCATTTTCTCAATTATTTCTAGTATTTTCATCCAAGAGTTGTATAAGAATGTAGGTCTTGGTAGTTCTGTTCTTCAGTGTAGATATTTTCATTTGTCCATCTGTTCTAGCTAAATTTTTAAATTCATTAAATGTAGGAGGAGTCTCACTTTTCCATTGAATGGTGATGATTTTGTGAGCTGCTGCCATTAAAGTCCATAAGATTTTATAATCTTTTTTTGGCACACAATCCAGAACAGGAGAGTTGAATAAAATCATAGATTTTGATAATTGATAATTATCATTAAAAACAGTCTGAAAAAAATAATTAATATTATTCCAATACAAAGTAAGACAGTTACATTCATGAAAAATGTGTTGCCAGACAACTCTTATTTTAGTCTGACATCTCCAACATAGATCTTCACTAGCATACATCTTAGATACTTTGTGGTGTATAAAAACTTCTATTCAAAAATCTCCAAAGTGAATAACTGCAAGTTTATTGATAATGATGACTTCTTAGAAGATTTTAAAATAATCTTTTTTTCCTTTTCGTTAGGAGGGTGATTGTTTATCTGTGTATAATAATTCCAGTACGTGTCTGTTTGGTATATTTTTGTTGTTTTAATTATTTTGTAAATTTTAGATAGATATCCAGCACCTTGATAAGGTTGATTATTAATTATAATATATTCAATAAACTTTGGGACAGTATGTCTAACTGTATATTGCATTTGTCCAATTCTATTTATAAGGTATTGCTTTAGATTTTGCAGAAGTAACCATGAGTCATTATTTATATCGTATTTTCTGATTATCTGATCTTTAGTTAATATTTGTCTTGTTCTACCAGCTGATGCCAGTAGCTTATTGAGCTTATCTTGAGGATATTGATTTTCTGAATTTGGAATGTATCAAGGATAGTGGGTGTGAAAGCTATAGGGAAGGTCAGAAAGAACCATGAATTAATATTTGGTACTTTGCTTATGTATGTTTTAAATGTTGTTAGTGTGATATTCATATATTTGGATGGGAGTTTATTATTTTTATTTTTACCTTCTAGTTAATCTTTTAACATCCAAACTAAAGGAAATTGTATTATAGTTAAATGATCTGATATGTTGTTATGATTAAGTTCAATATAGACCTGTTCATGTAATTGTTTCCATATAGGTTTGTAGTGATCATTTAACCATAGGGTTATATTTTTAACAACAGAGGACATAATATATATCTCAATATCAGGTAAATTGATTCCTCCATCTTCCCAATTTGGTAAATGTTTATTTAAGGCAATTCGGGGTTTGTTTGGGAACCATAACAAATTTAATATTAGTTTATTATATCTCTGAGTGATATACTTGGGTGGTGGCAGTGAAAAACTTTGTATTATATATAATACTTTAGGAAAAATAATTGATTTAATGAGATATAATCTATCTCCCATTGTAAACATATATTTGTTCCAGTTAGATATCGCTTGCTCTATTTTATCTAGCGTTTTATTATAATTATATATAACTGAGTCAGTTAAGTCTTCAAGTAGATCTATGCCTAAATATACTATTTTATTATCTTCTGCTATGTATTTGGTATATTTTTTGTTTATATGTTTCTTTTTAGTATTACATGACACATTTTTTGTTCTGTTTCCATTGAACTGTAAACCTGAGATAGTTTGAAAATTATTTATTTCCTTAAAGCTTGTAAAGATGCATTGGTGTCTGTTAGGGAAAGAAGTATATCATCTGCAAATAGCTGTAGCTTAAGAGATAAAGTTTTGTTGATGCAGATGCCTTTAATTTGATCTGATCTGATTTGCAAATGGTTCTATAAGTAATGCAAATAACAGTGGTGATAAGGGACAGCCTTGTTTAGTTCCTTTTTGGATTTGTATGGGACCAGATCTATATGAACCTAATTTAATATATGCTATGGAATCTTTATATAGTGACTGGATGAGGGCAATAAAGGATGTAGGCAAATTATATTCTTTTAGGACTAGCGTAAGGAAATTCCAGTTAACAGAATCAAGTGCTTTATTAATATCTAAGGATATTATGTTTAAATCTAAGTTTGCATTTTTACTATAATCTATCAATGACAGAATTCTTTTAAGATTATCGTATATATTTCTTCCTTTAATAAATCCTGTCTGGTCATCATGAATTAGCATGGGAAGAAGGTGTTTAGTCCTGTCAGCATATATTGCCATGAACATTTTATAATCGATATTTAATAAGGATATTGGTCTATACAACGAACATTGTTTCTCATCTTTGTCTGATTTAATTATTGGTGATATCAATGAGTATTTCCATGAAGGTGGTATAATTATATCTTGATTAACTATGGAGTATACTTTTCAGAATAAAGATATAGCTTGATTAGGTATTACTTTATACATTTCTGGTATTATGTTATCTGGGCCAGGTGCTTTATTTAGTTTAAGCTTTTTAATCTGAGATCTTAATTCTGTCATAGTAATTGGTTTACTTTATAGTATCAATTTGTTCCTATGTTAATCTAGTAAGAATTTTGTTTTTAAGATAATTTTTTATATCTTTGTCAGGTTTTCCCTGAATGTTTGAGAGGTTATCATTGTTATATTGTAATCTAAATGCTTCTAATATATCATTTAGGTCTGTGGCTTTTTTCCTTGTATTAGGGATATATAATTATTTTATTTGCCTTGATTTTATTATTTTTTTTTGTTCTATTAGCTAGTTGTCTCTGATGTGCTGGATTTGATGAATAAGAATTTAATTTTATCTTTTCTAGGTTAATCATTGTCTTGTGATGTAAAATTTCTGCATATTTGTTGTTAATTTATAGTAATTCTTGAATTAAATCTTTATTTCCTTCTTGAATTTCTAATTTTATCAGCTTTCTTTGGTAATTCTAGCATGTCTTATTCCATATTTTTCTTTTATTTATATACCAGGATAGTACTTTTCCATATATATATGCTTTTAAGGAGTCCCAGATGTATATTTCTGAGATGTTCTCCGTGGAATTTAGTTCAAGGAAAGTTTTTATTTCACTTTCAAAAAATTCTTTAGTCTGTTAATTTTGTAACATATGAAGGTATTCTTGTTATGGGATTATTATTTATATGCATAAGCTCCATTTCAAAAACTAGAGCATTATGATCTGATAATGGACAATTTATTATTTTGACATTACTTATTTTTGTTGCTAAATCATTGGATATGTATATCCTATCAATTCTTGAACAAGTCTTATATCTATGAGAGTAAAAAGTATAAATTAATGAGTCTGGATCAGCAAATTCATTTATATATTTTAGGGGATTGCATCTATAAATTTTATAAGTGTCTTTGATATAGGTAACTTTCTTCTCTTACTTTTTGAATCTGTATCTTTTTCATCTGTTACACAGTTGAAGTCTCCTGCCATTATTAGACTACATTTAGTTAAATGTAATATTTCTTCAAAATTATGTTTTACTGTTTCTACACCAAGTCCTGGTATCCAATATAGGTTAACTAAAGTGTATATTTTCCTATTCAACTCTATATTCACTAAGCAAAACATACCAGATGTGTCTTGAAAAGTGTTAATTATTTTGGGAGAAATAGTTGTATTATGCATTAGTATGGCTACTCCTCTCTTCTTTTGTTTATATTGAGAACTTACTAATACTGTGTAGTTATTAATATTGAGATTGTTTATATCTTTATCTAGTAGATGCGTCTCCTGAAGAAATACTATTTGTGGATTGTGTAGATTTATGTATTTATATAGACTCCTCCTTTTGATATTATTATTCAGTCCATTAATATTTATAGACAGATATTTCATGTGTTGGTTTATGTTTAATTTGTATGACAGTAAATATACATAGTTTTAACTCTTGGCTTACACTATATGTATAATTTACACTATTCTTTATATGGAAGTTCTGCTTATTTTCTGTAGACACCAAAACAGTATAAGAAAACAATGAAACTTCTAAATTAACTAATTCTAATTGGTTACACCTTTTCCTATCTCTATGAGGTAATGTACCTCTTTGCATGAGTAACATAAGTACCCACACAAACCTTCTAAATCTGTGAATAGTGTTGAGACTAATGTCTCTTAACCTCATAACTTAGTACGTCACTGTTTACATATGTCAGAGTTAATATGATCAGCTAATAGATAATTATATGCAATTTTGTGTGTAAGTATTAATATTTATACATCAATAACACGCTTATAATAGTTTAATCTTACTTATAGAGTTTCTTATAATCAGGGTTCCAAAAACAATTTTTCAGTTACATTTAACAAAATTTGTTTCATCTTAGTACAACATTTCACATATCAATCCAACATGACACACTTGCTTTAATTTACACTGCTAGGACACCAATACCTTGTTAATTAGATATTATGGTTAAAATTCTCATATTATTTATGTTCTTTTTAGATTGTAGTTTCATTAGACTCATAATTTGTTTAAGGTAATTTTTCACTTCTAGAATCTGTATCATGTAATATCTGTGCTATAAGAATATTATCTATTCTATAGTTATGAGTATTTCCCATTTTCTTCCTCTCTTTTAATGAAATAATTAGATTTATTATCACTTAACTTTTGAGAAAGTAGTTATTCAAGTCATATTCCAGAACTCTTTATAAAATTTGTGTCAACTTATATGACAATATATATACATATATACATTTGTATATACTTACATATACAGGTAATGATTTTTACACATCTTAAGGTTCAAAAATACTCAAGTAAAATGCACTGGGGGGGATAGGTTCCTGACCCAGAGAGTGGCCAGACTCCAAAAAAGAACCTTAATGATTGGATGAGAGAGAGAAAAGCACCTCGGGGATCAAACCGGCCACCTTACCAAACTAGAGTCCAGGTAAGCAAATAATGTGGAAAAGAAATAGCCAGGAAATTATTATGATTAGGCTTATATAAGCCCTAGGGTTGATATTCCAGCACCAACATATGAACCTATGTAATTATTTATGATTCCTGTTGTATATATGTAATATTCTAGTATTGAAATTCTTAATATTAATCTCTATATCTACTTATACAATAGTGTCTTACTGCATATCTAATAATATTTAACTTTTTTCTAACTAACTATGTGTAGGTTGCTATTTCTGTTAGTATATAAAGTAGCTATTGGAATTTTGTTTAGTGTCTGTTTGCTAAATCTAATCATGTTTTATGTGCTTAATACTGTAATTATATATGTATCATAACTTCTCTTATGTCTTTTATGTCTTTTATTTGTTAGTTTCGCAATTCAGGTGTACCAGCACTTTAAGAAGTGCTCGTTTTGGGATTTACTTCCTTGACTTGTAATGCTGCAATTACATTTTATTTAAGGGACGTTATACACAAGCACGAAGTGCTCGCAATGAGAAATTAAACATTTAGGTGTTGCTTGTGTGTGTATTTAATGCTGCTGTCTCGTGGATGGAGCGGGAAAAGTAGTGACTATTTTTCTTAATGTTCAAGGCATCGCTCGTGGTAATATTTTTTATTGTGTAGTTTTATCTATGTTATATGTGGGGCATATTTCATGACATATCCTAATAAAAGAAACAGCACCTAGTGCATTACTGCATATAAAAGATTTAATATGACATTCTAGTAGAGTAAAATAAATTACTGTAATAGCACATAAGGGTTTAATCTCTTAACTAACTACAACCATCCAGTACAACTCAATCATCTTCCTTATACATATCCCTTTTCTCCTTGTAGTTGGAGAATTTTAAGATGTGCTTGTTTTGGGATTTATTTCCTTTCCTAGTGATTTTGCAATTATGTATTATTTAAAGGGTGCCATACGCAATCATGAAGTGCTCACAATGAAAAACATAACATTTAGACATTGCCTGCATGAATATTTTAAGCTGCTGTCTCGTGGACGGAGCGGGAAAGT
The DNA here is from genome assembly GCF_019279795.1 of Protopterus annectens. Classification (NCBI taxonomy): domain Eukaryota; kingdom Metazoa; phylum Chordata; order Ceratodontiformes; family Protopteridae; genus Protopterus; species Protopterus annectens. The sequence goes on from NC_056731.1 coordinate 1,365,240,382, forward strand.
AGTTAAGATTTTTCTTATCTTTCAAGGTATCGCTCGTGATAATATTTATTTATTTATTTTTGCATAGCTAAAGCACAGTTTAAGCATCTTCAATAAACACATCATTATCTCCCCTTCTAGTCAGAAAGTTTTGTTTATGTACGTTAAATACAATAAGAGCCTATGTGATGCAACAACATCATATTTCATACAGCCAGATATGTGCGCACACTCAAGCTGTCTTTCTAGCTCAATAAAGTATATCATTATGACAGCAGTAATGGATTAAGTACTTCAACCATGCAAAATATCTAACACAAACATATCATTCATCAAAAAATGTATTTATCCCCCCCCGGTCGGAAAGCTTAGATTAGATATATTATATGAATAAAGCATTCAGAGATTTTATAACAAATTGCTAGTATAGCTAAATATATGGTGGGATGGTTGTATCAGCTTGAATTAAATATCAATTAGCATACATCTTAAATATATCACTCTATGCATTTTGTTTGTTAATGATTACGTCAGAGATGTAGAGAAAGAAAAACACTGATGTTATGTGATCCTATCTCGTCTACATTCTGACTGATGGGTTCGGAGCCGATCCCTCGGCTCCGACTCGGCACGCTTATGCCAAAGAGCGAAGTCTCTTATTGGCTGAGCTTACTATATCCCAGGATGCACCACTACCAGTCCCCCAGATCTCGTTTGCCGCTTCCCTGCGAAGACGTGGTCTCGAGCTGGCTGGGCTGAGTAGTTATTATTAACTAACTTTTCTGTCAGTTTTTTGCTGTTTTTTGTCACAAAAGCTGTTTTAACGGCTAACGCTCTTATTGTGTGTGTTTGGATTGTGAAAACTTGTTGTGTGTGATTGGGTTGAGTTTGATTTCGGCCCCCCCCTTCATCCAGGGCCTTCCCGGTCTATCAACCCTTTTAAAACTTTACAGGGTTTCAGAGTTCCCTGTCATTTACAGGAAGTGTTTGCGTTAACCTATAACTGTAAGCCTATTTTTTTAGGTTTGTCATCAGTAAATCTATAGTTGTTTACTTTCCTGTCAGTTACTGGAATTGTTTAATATAATGTCTCAAACTCCTTGGCCTTCGGGCTTTAAAAAATGTTCGAAATGTGGTTTCAAAATGTCTATCACAGACGATCATTCGCTCTGTGTATATTGTTTAGGGGCAAAACACTTGCAGGAGTCATGCAGCGTATGTCACGCTTTTTCCTCAAGGGTCCTCCAGGAGAGGAAAAATAAATTGATTCTTAAGGGGTTAATTAAACCTTCCTTTGAAGAAGCCTTGGCATCCTCTCCTTCTCCGGCTAAAAAGAAAAGGGCGTCTGTTCCGACCAGTCCGTCGGATCCGACCGCCAAGAGACATAGGCAGGCCTCTCCTTCGGCTCCAAAGACTTGAGCCGAGGTCGAACGGTCTGCCTCGATGCCACCAGTATCGACTCCTCTGGCTTCGGAGCCGATGGCTGGGGCATCGAGGCGGTCACCTTCGCCGGCTCCGCTGCTCGGTGCCGACAAGGGTCGCCGCTCAGACACTTCTCCTCGGCGAAGTCTACCTCGGCACCGATGGAATCTGGTGTGTATTCCTCGGCGCCGATACTCATCGAGTCGCCGAGCCGGTCCCCTAGCCCTTTGGGGCCGATGGAGAGGCCGTCTCGAACCCGTTCTGTTTCCTCTCGGTCTTCGAGAATGTCAGATTCTGATATAGACAGGGTGCTCCAAAGACTGTTCCAGTCCCCAGTCTTCCAAAAATTTGTTTCGGTTCCGACCCAGTTGGCTTCGGAGCCGATGACCTTGGCCCACCCCATTGCCATTCCTCCTCCGACTGCTTCGGCTCCGTCGAGCAGGTGCTGTTGGAGCCGGTGGAGATCTCAGAGTCGGCTCCGACCCTTACTCCAACCCGGCCTTCGGGTCCGAGTTTGGTACGCTGGACTTCTTCGGCTGGACCGGGGTGATGTTTGGGACCTATGCTTTGGTTCCGAGCCTCCCCTCGGTGCTTGCTGCGGGACTTCCGTCGGCTATCACGGCTCCGGAGACCGGACACTCCCAGGATTCTGGGGTCCGGCTTTCAGGGCCATGAGGAGTGCCTTGGCCAAGTCCTCTTCGCCATCTCTCCGGCTTTACCGGCACCTTCCTGGGCGTGGAGACTGGGTCTTTGGCAGTTCCCTGTCCGTAGCCAGCGGAGCCCGAGGCCTGAGGTTACCCCAGTGGGGTTCCCTCCTCCTGAGGGTTCTTCGAGTTGTCTTCGGAGGAACCCCAAGGAAGAGATCGTGCAAGAGGAAGCACGTGGACTCCCGAGTCTATTACATCAGACACTGATATGGATGATGCAGAGGGTCCCAGTCGTCCTCGGATGATGTCTCATTTGCAGACATCTTAGAGATCCTCAAACAACGAGGCGGCTGGATATCCAAACCCCTCTGCGGACGAGTCAGTGCTCCTCAAGGCCTTTGGGGCTCAGCCCTCCGCCTCCTGGGTGTCTCCGCCCTTGACGAGCTTCTGGATTTAGTTTGTCGGGCGTGGGAACATCCAGATACCGTGGAACCAGTCCCTTCTCGTCCAAATAAATTTTTGTCTGCTCCCCGAGAAGGAGTTCCTTACTAAAGGCGTGGCTGTAGATGCCATGGTGGTGGCATCTGCTACACAACAGGGCGTGGCAGAGGCTTCAACGTCCGTCCATCCTCCTAATAAGGAGTCTAGGAGTATGGACAGGTAGGAAGCGCACCCTGACTTCAGCGGCCTTTACTTTAAGGTCTCTGAATTATTTGGCACATTTTACCAGGCTTCAGAGGGATCTGGTCAAGGAGTTGTCAGATTCCCTCTCGGTAACCTACCTGAGCAGCTAGCCCAGTCGGTTAGCTCTCAGTTGGCTATCCTTACGTCCAATTTCTAACTCGTCCATGAGGCTCATTTCCTATGCGGCCGAGGCGGTAGAGCGCAGGCACAGGCGTGGCTCTCGAGACAAGCCTGGCTCCGCTTGTGTCAGTTCGGAGGCCTTCAAGTCTTCCTTCGCCGACGCTCCCTTTGATGGGTCCTCATTGTTTGGACCCAAGGTGAAAGACACCCTTACCGCTGTGAGCAAGAGGGAAAAACTTTATCTGCCGTAGGAGCCCGTTATTCCACTCCCTTCGGCCTTACCCCAAGGCTAAAGGAGGGGGAAAATGTGGTTCCGCAAATCTCAAGTTTTTCTCCCAACAGCAGGAAGATTCCCGTCCAGAGGCAGAGGACGGGAAATTTTTCAGGGAGACGCCGTCCCAGAGGCGGCAGAGGGCCCGCAATTCTGGAGACCGCGAGTCCTTTCGTGGCTCTTCAGCCTCCCACACGTCATGAGGGATTGCCCGGCTGTGCTGCTCGGAGCCAGTCGGGTGTCGTTGCCAAGCACCTAAAAGCCTGGGAGTCAATCACTCAGGACAGATGGGTGCCGGATCATTGCCGGAGGTTACACCATCCCATTCACATACTCACCCCCACCGTCCAAAAGAATCCCGGACCCACCACCCAGTCAAAGGGAAATAGCAGCCGCAGAAGCTTTAAAGCTGATAGAAAAAGGAGTCATCCAACGGTCCCCACAGACCAGATCGGATCAGGAAATTACTCCAGGTTCTTTTAGTGCCAAAAGACAGGGGACCTGAGGCCAATATTGGATCTCAGCAGACTGGACCCAACCGTCACGAAATCCAAATTCCGAATGGTCACGTTACAATCCATTCTCCCATTGTTGGAGAAGGATGTTTGGATGTGCTCCATAGACCTCAAGGACGCCTATTATCACATACCGATACATCAGGCGTCCAGAAGGTATCTGCGCTTCAGCCTGGGAGTCAGTCATTACCAATTTTGCGCTCTGCCCTTTGGTCTCACCTCAGCCCCCAGGGTGTTCACCAAGTGTTTGGCAGTAGTGACGGCTCAACTGAGAAGTCTTGGATTCCAAGTGTTTCCCTATCTCGACGACTGGCTCCTGACTGCCACCACCAGGCATCTACTAATGGACAACCTCAAAGCCACCATCTCCCTGGGTGTTTCCCTGGGGATTACATTCAATTGGTCAAAGTCTGTCTTGCTGCCCTCTCAACGCATAAAGTTTATAGGAGCAGAGATAGACTCAAGATTGATGCGCGTCTTTCTTCCTGCCGAAAGGATCCGAACTTTACAGGGCCAAGTTCAAGCTCTGATCTCGAGATCCAAAGCCCCAGCCAGGATGGTTCTACAGGTTTTAGGCTCAATGTCTGCCACGGTTCTTTTAGTTCCTCTAGCAAGATTACACATGAGGATTCTTCAGTGGCTCTTGTCAACTCAATGGTCCTTTCAGGATCTTCCCTCAATCATCACATCATGATTACGGAAATATGCAAAGGGACCTTCGCTGGTGGCTTCAGACATCCAACTTGGATCAAGGAAAACCCTTTGTTCTCCCTCCCAGTGGTTACCCTGACGACAGATGCCTCCCAGATAGGGTGGGGGCATTGTCTGGGCAGGCTAGTTCAGGGCTCCTGGCTTCCAGACGAAGCTCTTCTCCACATCAACGTGTTGGAGATGAGGGCTGTACTTCTATCCCTACAAGCCTTACACAAGTTTCTTCCTCAGGGCACCATCGCCATCCACACAGACAACATGTCGGTGGTTTGGTATCTGAACAAACAAGGAGGGACCAGAGCATACCCCTTTGCAGAGAGGCCATGAGAGTGTGGGAATGGGCTGTAGCTACCAACCGCTTATTGGTAGCGACCCACATCCCGGAAAGTCAAATGTATTGGCAGACAAATTAAGCAGGACAATTCTCTCTCCACACGAGTGGTCTCTAAACCACACAGTAGCAGCCCAGGTATCCAAGAGATGGGGGCCGTGCTGCGACCTATTTGCAACTCCACAAAACACCAAGTGCCAAAGGTTCTTCTCCTTGATCCCACATCAGGAGTACCAGCCATGGATGCTCTAGCACAACCTTGGCCAACAGGGCTACTTTTATGCCTTTCCTCCAATTCCACTTCTTCCCAAAGTTATTCAAAAGCTTCTCAACTGGGGTCTTCAATGATTCTGATTGCCCCATATTGGCCTCGTCAGATATGGTTTCCTTACCTGAAGAAGCATGCAGTGGACGATCCGTGGACCTTAGACCTAATTCGGACTTGCTAATCCATCAGTCGGGACATCGGCATCAATCCCTGCAATCTTTGAAATTGACAGCTTGGCTCCTCCACTTCCGACCTTAGTTAGAAGGCACACACTAGACCCGGAAGTTGTTCACATTTTATCTTCGCCCACAAACCCACCACTAACAAATTGTACCTCAGTAAGTGGAAGAGGTTTGCTATCTGGGCTCAACTCAAGGGTTTAGACCCTATCACTGCTCCTATCCCAGAGGTTTTGAAATTCTTAACATCCCTGTTTAATCAGGGATCTTCTGTCTCAACTATTAAAGTCCAACTAGCGGCTATCTCTAAATTCCACGAATCCATGGATCCTCCCTTGATGAGCAGCAGACTATGCAAAACTTTCATTAAAGGTGCGAGCCTATTAAGACCACCAATTTTTCATCATGCACCTCCGTGGGATCTTGATTTGGTGCTTCGCGCATTAACATCTCCCCTTTCGAACCGGCTGCTACATGCGAGTTAAAATATCTGTCTTGGAAAACTGCATTCTTAGTTGCAATTACTTCTGCAAGAAGAGTTTCAGAGCTTCAAGCCCTGTCTATTAAGCCACCATACTTGATTTTCCACAAGGATAGAGCATCACTTAGGCCTAATCCATCCTTTGTCCCAAAGGTCTGTTCTAGTTTCTGTCTCCAACAATCTCTAGAGCTACCAGTTTTCTTTCCAAAATTCTCCAATGAAGCAGAATATACTCTCCATAAATTGGATGTTCACAGGCAATTACGCTTCTATTTAGACAGGACTCAGCAACTTCGTAAGTCAGACCAGTTGTTTGTGTCCTTCTCAGATAATAAATTGGGCCAAACCATCACAAAAGCTACTATCTCAAAATGGATCAGAGATTGCATAACTAAGGCTTATTCTTCTTGAATAAGCAACTTACAACATCTATCAAAGCTCATTCTACCAGAGCTATGGCTACTTCTATAGCTTTTCATTCTAAGCTAGCTATATCGGAAATTTGTGCTGCGGCTACTTGGTCCAACCCACACTTTCATTTCCCACTACAAATTGGATGTGGCATCTAAAGGACGAGCATCATTTGGTTCCACGGTACTCAGGAGTGTTTTCCAGTGAGCCACCCAGGATTCAGGTGCTAGGGACGCTGTCCCATCAGTCAGAATGTAGGCGAGATAGGATCACATAACATCTTTTAGTTATGTACTCACCATAACTTCAGATGTTTGGGATCCATCTCGCCACATTCCTAATACCACCCTCCTTCCCCCTGCCTTGGAGATCAGAAGAGATTGAACGGTTTTGAGTTCTACTGTTTTTATCTTGTTTCATCTGACGATGTTATATAAGCAGGGTATGTATGTGTGCATGTATGCGGACAAACTAGATCTGGGGGACTGGTAGTGGTGCATCCTGGGATATAGTAAGCTCAGCCAATAAGAGACTTCGCTCTTTGGCATAAGCGTGCCGAGTCGGAGCCGAGGGATCGGCTCCGAACCCATCAGTCAGAATGTAGGCGAGATGGATCCCAAACATCTGAAGTTATGGTGAGTACATAACTAAAAGTTATCAGGTTTCAAATATATTTGTATAGACCTAAGTGATAATGATTAATTTACTTAGTTTATATTTATTCTAAATTAAAGTGAGATAAAATAAATAAAAACTGTACCTGTTATATTACTGTGATTTATGACTGGAAGATGTCCTGTTAGATTTTATGACATTGTTTAAAGTTTTGTTTTACATGTAATATCTAAGTTATTTGTCCTTTAGTTTTTTTTTCTTTTGTTCAACAGTCTTCCAGTTGTTTACTTCTGCATTTCTTTTTGGTGTACTGTTTGTCCAATCCATTGATTCTACTTGTATTAAAATGTTATTTGTAGTGAGATATTTTATTGCAGAGTCCACTGTTTCAAATATTTTTATTCCTACTGGAAGGAAAATTCGAAGTCTTGCTGGAAACAAAAGATGAATTTTCAGTTGTTTCTTTTTCAAGATTTTTATTATTGGGATGAATTCTTTTCTTTTGAGAACCACTTTTGTAGAGTAGTCATTATCAAATCTAATTAATGCATCATTATATTTAATGGGTGAGTTAGTCCAAGCATTCTTGAGGATGAGTTCCTTGTCTTGCGTGGAGAAAAGTTTTACAATTATGGATCTTGGTTTGTTTTTGATTAAAGATGCATTCCCTGAAGTTGACAATGACCTGTGTGCATGTTCTATACCATAAGAAAGGGCTTCAGGTAATTTTAATACATTTGGGATCCAGGTAGTAAGAAAGTTTATTATATCTCCTTCTGCTTTTTCTGGCAGACCATATATTCGGATATTGTTTCTTCTCATTCTGTTTTCCATATCATCTATTTTCTCCAAAAGATGTGTGTATTGCCGCAGTAAAAATTCAGTTTGTTGTTGATGTCCTTCATGGATGCATCTGCAGTCATAACAAGTGGGTTGTCCTGTCGTCAGGCAGCCCTGCAGTCGGCCGGATTCCAAAGTCCGGGTCCGGCTTCGGCTGATGTCGCACTCCACCCGACGTCATCTCTGTTGGTCTTCGGGTATAAAAGCATCAGCCGACGCCATTTTCCCCAGTCTTTCTTGCCGCGTGGCGCCCGAAGCAGAAGCTGTTCGCAAGTGCCGGTCGGTCGGATCCAGAGATTACTTCTACGAATACTACTTGAAGACTTCTAAAGCTAAGTACCCGTTGGGGACTCTTTCTTGCCTCAGCCGATGTCAGAAAAAGTTAACAATTGTTTAACCTGTGGGAAACAAATACCTCATAAAGATTTCCACTCTTACTGTCTGCCTTGTTTAGGCCCAGCCCACGACGTAGCAGCCTGTTCGGCCTGTCGCTCTTTCAACCGACGAACGCTCAGTCGCCGGTCGGAGTTTGCAGAACAGTTTTTCGGTACTGATTTTGCGTACATTATGCCGTCAGATCCTCCGACTACCCAATCTACCAAAAAACGCAAAGATAAAGACCGACACTCGCGGTCCGCGGTTTCGGCCGAAACCACGGTAAAGCAAACATGAGTGTCTCGGTTTCGGCGAAACCGAAAACTGATCAAAATACAGCTGAACCTATTCTTACAACTGAGGCCCCTGCTACAACTCTTGAATCGACCTCAGAAATTTTACCCACTACGGTGGTTGACTTATCAGACGCCATCCCCTTGGATGTCTCTACCCCAGCACGTGGTGCTGCTAGGCCTCCAGCAGCCATGTCCATTAAGGCCTTCGCCAGGGCTAAAGCAGCCAAGACTACTAAATCAGTGCCTGTTAAACCCCCACATCCAGGCCCTCTTCTAGTTCTCAAATGCTTTCTTTGGCAGAAGATTTAATTTCTTTAATTAGAGGATCTCAATCTCACCCAGACAGGGCCTCTCAGCCCCCAGAGAAGAGACCTAGGGCAGAGCCCCCTGAGCCAGTGTCTTCTGATGATTCTGCTGATGAATCAGACATAACTGACCAGCCAGAGGCTCCCTTCTCCAATTTTGAAGATTCTGATGCTGAAGAATCCATTCCAGCTGCTTCCCCACCAGAAGAATTCTCCTTTGGGGAAACCTTGCATGCCATGCGAGAACAGTTCCAATGGCAGCAACAGGATTTTTCAGACTCCAGAAAAGACTTAGGACCTTTCTGCACCTCCCACAGCACAGGCCCTTAGCTATACCTCCTGTTCTCTCTGTGGTGGATGATGCTTTCAATGATGTTTGCTCCGCTCCAGATTCTTTACCCCAGCCCCTGCCAAACCAGACAGATTTTACAGGGTGCCAGACACTCATCACCACCTTTACAAGGCCCCACTTGCAGACCCAGAAACTATATCCCAGGGTCCCAAGGCAGTAGCCATGACCACAGCTAAAAACCCTATTCCTTCTGAAAGGGAAGCAAGGTCATTAGACAGATGGGGTAAAAGGTCTACACTTCAGCTACTCTCTCAGCTAGAGCTTTAAACTGTCAGTTTCACATGATACAATACCAAGAGTTTATGCTTGATCAGTTAACTAAAAACTAACCACTGATGAATCTCTTGATAAGAAATATGTATTAGAGATGGTAAATAACATACAACAGGTTAGCAACCATTCCTTAAAATGTGGCTATGATGCACTGGAGGCTTCATTTAGATCAGCCATGACAGGCACAGTGATAAGAAGGCATGCATGGCTAAAGGAACAAGCATTACGGATCATGTTAAAGCTAAGTTGCTAGATGCTCCTATGGACAAGACAAGTTTGTTTGGTACACCTGCCCAGCAGGTTATGAAGAAAATGGAAGAAAAGGCAAAATCTGTTCAAACTGTTAAAGATTTCTTGCAGGTTCAACCCCAAGGTTTAGCAGGAACTGGCCTGCCAAAATTGGTCCTTTCCTGACTCCACAAAATTTCAAAGGGGCAGGAATAGACGTTCCAGAGGCAGAAACCAATCCAGAGGAGGTGCCTACAGAGGACGACAGTGGCAAGGTAACAACAGAGGCACAGACACAGCCACTGCCACTACATCAGCACAACCACAGTGACTTAATCCTAAATCCGCCTACCAGGAACAAATAGCAGCTCCTCTAGGCGGAAAGTTAACCTTATTTTCAAAGAACTGGCACTACATAACAAAAGACAAGTGGATTTTACAAACCATAGATCAAGGTTACGGTTTCACTTCCACACTTTACCAGTCAAAGAGGAATGCCAAATCTACCTCCAAATCAAAAACAGAGGCTCTACGCCAGATAATGGAGTTAGCAAACATGAGAGCTGTGGAAAGAGTGCCAACAGCAGAACAAGGAAAGGGGTTCTATTCCAGACTATTCCTAGTTCCAAGAAAGGAAAAAGTTGGAGACCAATTCTCGACCTGTCCACCTTAAATACATACATCATTGTCCCAAAATTCAAAATGCTGACCCTACAGCAACTTCTTCCCATGCTGGGCAAGGAGTCTTGGCTGGTAACTCTAGATCTCAAGGAGGCATACCTGCACGTCCCCATTCGACCAATCTGCAGAAGATACCTCAGATTTCTTGCAGGATCAGAGCACTATCAATTCTCAGCATTGCCCTTTGGCTTATCTACTGCCCAGAGTATTCACAAAATGCCTGGCATCAGTAATCGCCCATTGCAGACTACAGGAATTCAAATTTACCCATACCTGGACGACTGCCTGCTACAAGGGGACAACAAAAGCAAGCTGACAACAGATTTACAAAGGGTCATTTACTTGCTACAAGGACTGGGATACACAGTCAATTTACAAAAGTCAAGGCTGATACCATCCCAAACAAGGACTTTCTTGGGCGCGGAATTGGACACAGTACAACAAATGGCATTCCTGACTACAGATAAACAAAAAGAACTTCCTCTTTACTTCTTGGCACTAACAAAACTGAACAAGTTAACAGCAAGAAAAGTTCTGCAGGCCTTGGGCTTCATGGCATCATGCATAATCTTGGTCCCATTTGCCAGACTACATATGAGGAAACTACAGTGGTACCTAAAGAATTTATGGTCCCAACACAGACACAGTCTAGAAACAGAAATCCCACTAATTCCATGCTTAAAACAGGAGTTCCTATGGTGGGCTCAGGCATGCCAGTCAAACCCAGGCCTACCCTTTCGCAGATGTCAACCAAGCCAGACCATCACAACAGACGCTTCAGACCTAGGATGGGGGGCCCACATGCTGGACAAATGCGTGCAAGGATTGTGGACACAGGATCAACTTCACCTGCACATCAATCTAAAAGAAATGCTGGCAGTAAAACTGGCAATCCAAAAGTTCAAACCATTCCTCAGAGGGCCAGTTGATGATAAGGACAGACGACACCACAGTCATGTGGTACATCAACAAACAGGGAGGCACTCCTTCATACCCCCTATGCAGAATGACCTTGGAGCTGTGGACCCTGGCACTCAGCTACAACATTCAGTTACAGGCAATATTTGTACCGGGGAAAGACAATACTCTAGCAGACATATTAAGCAGAACCACTTCGGATGCCCACGAATGGAAGCTGCACCCGGACATCTTCAAGACCATCTCAAAGAAATGGGGAATGCCACAGATAGACCTATTCGCATCACCTCTCAATCACCAGCTCAAAAAATTCTGCACAAGGACATTCCACCCACTAGCATGGAAAGTGGACTCACTCTCCTTCAACTGGAAAGGCCTAACAGCATATGCATTCCCACCTCTTCCTTTGATACACAAGGTACTACTAAAGATCAAGGAAGAACGTCCAAGGATAATCCTGATAGCTCCAAACTGGCCAAGACAACACTGGTACCCACTACTGAAGAGCATGTCTCGGAACAATATGTGGCCAATACCCTGATGCCTTTGATGTTAACTCAGAACAACTACAGCATCATACATCCAAACCTAAAAACGCTGCAACTGACTGCATGGAACATCACATAGCAGCAGCTAATCCAGGACTTTCCCAAAGAGTTAAAGACATTATTCTTGAAGCACGCAGACCTTCAACAAGAAGGAACTATGCTGGAAAATGGAAAAGGTTTGTCATTTGGAGTACGGAAAGAGGAAAAGATGTGTCAAACATAGATATGCCTAACATTCTGGAGTATCTGGCCGAACTTCTTCATTCAGGCCTGTCCTACTCCTCCATCAAGATACATGCATCAGCTATTTCAGCAGAATACAGCTTTGATCCACCTGTTTTTTCGCACCCTTTGCTCAGGCAGTTTCTCAGAGGAATCAAGAATGTAAAACCTCCAAGGAAACCACCATTACCAGCTTGGGATTTAAACTTTGTGCTAGAAAAGTTGACACTATCACCCTTTGAACCAGCAGCAACAGCAGACCTACAACACCTGTCATGGAAAACTGCTTTCCTACTGGCAATTACTTCAGCAAGGAGGGTTTCAGAACTACAGGCCTTAATGGCAGTGCAACCCTTCCTAATCTTCCACCAAGATAGAGTGTCCATGAGGACTAATCCTTCATTTATGCCCAAGGTGGTATCCAGAGTATCTTTAAACCAGGCAATCCACCTACCTACCTTCTTTCCCAACCCACAAAACAGAGGGGAAAGAATACTGCATACCTTGGATGTACATAGACAGCTACGCTACTACTTGGACAGAACAAAAAATAGCAGAAAGACTGACCAACTTTTTGTAGCCTATGCAACAGGAAAGGAAGGAAAAGCTATTTCCAAACAGACAATCTCCAAATGGATAGGAAATTGCATACGATGCTGTTACTCCTTCCATGGAAAACCAATTCCACAGAACATAAGACCTCATTCTACAAGGGCAACAGCCACTACCACAGCCTTCTTACGAGGAGTGGCAACCAAAGACATTATTGAGGCGGCTACTTGGACCTCCGTGCATACATTTGCCAAGCATTATAATTTGCCTCTATATTCCAGATCCCGAGCAGGGTTTGCCACTGCTGTACTGCAAGGGATCCTAAACACACCATAATCTACTTTATCCTCCTGCGCTAGTTGGCTATGGTATTCTACCCACTTGTTATGACTGCAGATGCATCCATGAAGGACATAGTACAGTTTTGTACCTACCATAAATGTAGATGTCCGAACTGGATAGCATCTGCAGTCAGGATTACCCTCCCTCCTTCCCCTCTGTGGTACTCCTAGGGTGTTTACCCTCCTAATAGCTAGCTGTTGGGGGGGAGTCTTTTATGGTGTATTTGTTTGTATATATGTACATATATGCTTATTGTTGTGTTTACCTCTATTTGGAAACATTGGCATCTATCCAAATTTTAGCCAGCAAGAGGGCTACTGGCATCTGGGGCAAGAAACACTGAGGAAAATGGCGTCGGCTGATGCTTTTATACCCGAAGACCAACAGAGATGACGTCGGGTGGAGTGCGACATCAGCCGAAGCCGGACCCGGACTTTGGAATCCGGCCGACTGCAGGGCTGCCTGACGACAGGACAACCCACTTGTTATGACTGCAGATGCTATCCAGTTCGGACATCTACATTTATGGTAGGTACAAAACTGTACTTTCTTGGAATCAATGTCATTTAATGACTGTTCTATGACAGAAATTTGACCTTTCGGTTGTGTGAACATTTCCTGAAGCTGTTCAAGTTGTTGAGAACATTTTTCTTTAAAAGAGTCCAATTTATTATCCATTTTATCTATTTTAGTTGTCAACTCCTGAATATTTAAAATAAGTGAATGTAAATCTTTTTTGAATGTTGGGTCCTGAGGTGGATTCCTGAGATGGCTCATTCTGAGTAGCTGATGCTGCTGTTGATTTTCTAGTACTTAATTTGACAGGAATTTTCCAATGAAAGTTGATAAAAATTATTCTGATGATGTCTCTGGATATTACAAAGTAGTTAGGAGCGAAAATATCCTCTTATTCTTTTTTTCTCAAAATTCCCGTCTGAAATATTATTGAGGAAAGAGAGTTGTGAGAAAGTGCTGTTACCAGATCGCCATCTTGGCCACACCCCCAGTTGTGACATTTTTAATTGATTTAAACATCATGTGATTGAATTAATTATTTAAATTAACTTTGTTTGGAAACTTGTGTTTTATTCTGAAGAAGTTGCTACATTTTGGCAGCGAAAAGCGCTTCAAATAAACGTATTTAGTCTACATGCTTACTACTTCTTGTGGGCTCTTTGTGTTCTGTGTTTTTGCTGGGTTACCTTTAGAGTTTTTACAGTGTTTATTATACTACTTAGTTTGTCTGCATTAGAAGATTCTCAGAATTTGCAGACTATGGGCCTAGTGTGTATCCTAGATAAAGTTGCAGATCCCTGTAAATTATTTATACTGGTTTTCAACAAGACCCTGTAGATGTAAGCTTTCTTTTTTTCTTTTCTTTTGAAGGCATGTATCACAGAAGCATATTATACTTAGACATAACTTTAGAATTTAACATTTAATAGAAGAAGCAACTTAAGATATTTTTATACATAAATAAGAGTTGTGCCCTGGATCTTGACCCATGTGGTGCACCTTAAAACTACTAGATGACAAAGAATTAGATAGCAGTGGTCATTTAGGTACAATTTAGGATGCATGGCAGATACAGCAGGTTAAAATGTGAGGCACAGGCTCAGAGGTCTATGATTCCTTCAGATTAATAACCTGGAACTAATCATAGGTTCATAGGACGGTACTAGGCTATTGGCCCTTATAAGCCTATCCAAGAATTTCACCCATGTTTCCAGCACCTGTTTTCTCTTTCCATTCAATACACAGATAGAAATATCAGGCTAAACTGATAAAAATCAAGTCTGTGACTGCATTCATTAATCAAAGACATTAAGATTTCCAGCAAAATGACCTACAAAATATTAGAAGCATGGGGACATGTACATGAACTCTAATTTAATATTACTAAATATGACTAAAAAACATAGTATTGTGCAAATTGTATGCACTAATTAATGTCCTATATGAAATGCAGAACACAGCCTGTGATTAATTTGGGTTTATCTTAAATTTAGAAGTACTCATTTGAGATGCTGCTAAGCATAAATTCACTGTATTAGACTTTGTGCTTAGACCAGTACTGTCCATGCTGTATGTAATTTTCCATGTTTTTAGACAGCCCAGGGACTTGAGGTGTTATGAAGAAATGCTAAGAATAAGAACTATTTATTTTCATTTTAAAGAGTAGTTTTACGTAGTGAAAAGGTGAATAGAATGGTGCAGACAAAGCATATCTATTATATAAAACAAATAAATGAAACCTGAAGTCATCCACAAACCACTATTTATTATTAAGCCCTTCTGCCTCGTAAAACACTTAGACTTCATTAGAATAAAAAAAAAAAAAAAAAAAAAAAAATCATCACCAGCACTTTAAATAACAATTAACAACCAATCACTAAAAAGGCCAAAGACTGATGTTATAACACCTCCTTGACTAACTAAGGATTTCTGCAAGTTAATACCACTAATTCAATAACAGTCTGTAGTACAAAAGTTAAAAAGTAGATAACTAAATTAAAGCACCTGTTTGTATAAAGAGCAGATCAGCAGTTGGTAAAGCCAACTAAAGTGTAACTGTGGTATTGATAATTGAGACCAAAGATAAATAAATATTAAAGCCACTGCCATATAGTTCTTTGCTGTAAAGTTTGCTCATATAATCTGTTTCCACAACCCCTAATACTACTGGAAAGGAGCTCACAGGGATTGGATTACATTTCTGTTCTCTGCCTAGTAGTAGTAGTAATTAAGAAAGCGAATAGGCTTTGCATTCTGTTCTATTGGTTATTCTCTTTTACTGCACTGACAGGGTAATGCAAGCTACCAGATACTACTTACTTTTGGCACTTAAAAGCAGACTTTATTACATGTAGTCAACAAAACACTGAACCAGCCAGCGCCTCGGCTTATGTCTTCTCTAGGTTAAAAACTTTATAAAACACTCAAACATATAAATACATATATAAATACATATATAAATATAAATAAATATATATATATATATATATATATATATATATATATATATATTGTGTGTGCCCCCTTCAGAAGGTCGAACTTTTAAAAGCTCGACTTTCATACGGCCAAGACCATTTGATCGAACATTTAAAAGTTCAAATGGTCTGAATGGGGATCTCCATAGAGTGCAGAACAGGAAGATTTCCCTTTACCACAATGTAGTGCGATCTCAGAGTTGGTATATTTAAATAGCGGGGGGTGTGGGGGTGCAGGGGGGCTTGCCCCCCTTGTTAGCACTGTTTATTTTTTTTGTTTGTTTTATTTTTTTTCACATTTTTGAACATTCAAATGTTCGATCATATGGTCTCAGCCATATGAAAGTAGAACATTTGGGTGTTCAATTATGTGAAGTAGACCTATATATATATGTATATATGTATATATATGTATATATATATATATATATATATATATATATATATATATATATATATATATATATATACACACACACACACACACAAACCAATTAAATTAATTATTCAATTTTTTTCCATTTTCTCAGAGTTCTTGAGTTCTTAAAGAAGCAAAACCACAAATAACTACTAAACATACAAACACTACAAAACTACAATATATATATATATATTATTATTCCCATGGTTTCATGCTGGGAAAGAGCACTACAGATGCGATGTTTGCTCTGAGAGTGTTGATGGAGAACTACAGAGAATGTCAGAAGGAGTTGCATTGTGTTTTTGTAGACTTAGAGAAAGCATATGACAGGGTGCCTAGAGAGGAGTTGTGGTATTGTATGAGGAAGTCAGAAGTGTCAGATAAGTATGTAAGAGTGGTACAGGATATGTACGAGGGCAGTGTGACAGTGGTGAAGTCTGCCGTGGGAGTGACGGATGCGTTTAAGGTCGAGGTGGGGTTACATCAAGGATCAGCTCTGAGCCCTTTCTTATTTGCAATGGTGATGTACAGGTTGACAGACGAGATCAGACAGGAGTCCCCGTGGACTATGATGTTTGCAGATGACATTGTGATCTGTAGTGAGAGTAGGGAACAGGTGGAGAAGTCCCTGGAGAGATGGAGATATGCTCTAGAGAGAAGAGGAATTAAGGTCAGCAGGACTAAGACAGATTAAATGTGTGTGAATGAGAGGGAGGATAGAGGAATGGTGAGGATGCAAGGAGTAGAGGTGGCGAAGGTGGATGAGTTTAAATACTTGTGGTCAGTAGTCCAGAGTAACGGTGAGTGTGGATGAGAGGTGAAGAGAGCACATGCAGGATGGAGTGGATGGAGAAGTTACAGGAGTGATTTGTGACAGACGGGTACCTGTAAGAGTGGAAGGGAAGGTCTATAAGAGGGTAGTGAGATCAGCTATGTTATATGGGTTAGAGACAGTGGCATTGACAAAAAGGCAGGAGCCTGAGCTGGATGTGGCAGAGTTAAAGATGTTAAGATTTGCACTGGGTGTGACGAGGGTGGACAGGATTAGGAATAAGTATATTAGAGGGTCAGCCCAGATTGGAAGGATTGGAGACAAAGCCAGAGAGGCAAGATTACATTGGTTTGGACATGTGCTGAGGAGGGATGCTGAGTATATTGGGAAAAAGATGCTAAGGATGAAGCTACAAGGTAACAGGAAAAGAGGAACGCCTAAGATAAGGTTTATGGATGTGGTGAGAGAG
>NC_056731.1:1365258099-1365273407 GCF_019279795.1 Protopterus annectens
GTGTTTTTGGTACTGAGGGATTCCAGACTGAATTACTGTACTCCTGGAAAGGCCTCACTATACATGTAGAATTTTAACATAATCAGTCTTTCTACTTGCCACAAATCTGAATAATGCTCCGTTTTACCATCTAAGCTGTGATACTATGAGATCAGTGAGTTCAGCAGATTTAATTTATGTTGTCAGAATTTCATCATTGTACTGTTTGACATCACTAATATTTTGACTTTCTAAAAAATGAGAACCATTTTTTTACACTAAATTTAATTTCTTTCTTAACAAGGCTTGATGCTAGCTGATTCACTTGTACCTGTCTGAAGCTATTTAAAATAATCCTGCATCCTCAGCTAATTCTCCTCTTTAGCTATGTATGTTCTGACTTTAATGCCATTGGCATACTGCATACACCATACATGCCCCAGAATCTCTAGGCTTCTTATGCTTTGGATAATGGTGGTCCTAGAACAGAATCCTATAGGACTCAATCTTATATCACTGGCAAGGAAAACTGAACAATCCTAGTGTTAGCTACCTGTCCCTGTCATGGGCAAAGCTAGTGCAGGCCACCTGGACCTCATACACAGTCACAGATCAGATCCATCCTTACTAACAGCCTTCAAAATCTCATTGGCAGCCATTTTTTTTTCTTTCACCATTAACTTTGATCTGCAGTGGAAGAAGATTTCACGTCCCCTACACCTCCAAAATAATAATAATAAAATCAGAAATGTAAAGCAATGGCAAAAAAAGAGAGTCCAGAAAAAAAAAACTGTTAACTAGGAAAATGTAAACATAAGGGTCTGCTAGAAAGCTGCTAATACACGAAAAAGTGCTTTGTTTTAACATTGGCTAAAATGAATAACCATAACATTGCCAAAATAACATTTTGAGGGCAAATTTTCAACATACCATTAGACTGCCGCAAACTTTTAGTTATGTACTCACCATAACTTCAGATGTATGGGATCCATCTCGCCTACATTCTGTACTGATGGGTTCGGAGCCGATCCTCGGCTCCGACTCGGCACGCTAATACAATAGAACAAAGTCTCTTATTGGCTGAGCTCTCCCCTTATCCCACAATACATCACGACTGCTTCCCCAGATCTTGTTTGTCCGCATACATACATTCATAAAATGTTACTATAACTCTACCAGGTAACTTCTAGAGAGGAAACAGTTCTACTCGAACCGAATGGTCTCTTCCGGTCTCTGAGGAAGGGGGATGGAGGGGGGGTTATTAGGAATGTAGGCGAGATGGATCCCATACATCTGAAGTTATGGTGAGTACATAACTAAAAGATGTAATGTGATCCTATCTCGCCTACATTCTGTACTGATGGGACAGCATCCCTAGCACCTGAATTCCCGGGTGGCTCACTGGAAGACACTCCTGAGGACCGTGGAACCGAAGGAAGCTCGCCCTCGAGATGCCACATCCAACTTGTAGTGGGAAATAAAGGTATGAGGGGAAGCCCATGTAGCTGCCGCACAAATGTTACTAATGGAAAGCTGAGAGTGAAAGGCAGTTGAAGTCGAAACAGCCCTTGTAGAATGAGCTTTAACTGTTGAAGCAAGCGGTTTGCCGGAAATAGAGTAAATGTGAATGATACAGTCTCTAATCCACTTAGCAATAGTGACCTTTGTGACGGCTTTGCCCAGTTTAATGTCAGAAAAGGAAACGAACAATTGCTCTGACTTTCGTACTTTTTTGGTCCTGTCCAAATAGAAGCGCAATTGTCTGTGCACATCCAAGCTGTGAAAAATATATTCTGCCTTACTGGAGTAGTTAGGGAAGAACACTGGCAGTTCCACTGACTGCTGTAAACAAAGCTTAGAGCAAACTTTAGGAATAAATGATAGATTTGGTCTAAGGGATACTCTGTCCTTGTGAAAAACTAGGTATGGAGGGTTGACACACAGAGCTTGTAGTTCTGAAACTCGTCTGGCTGACGTGACAGCCACTAAAAGAGCAGTTTTCCAGGAAAGAAATTTCAAGTCACAGGTTGCTGCCGGCTCAAAGGGGGGAGAAGTCAAAGCACCTAGGACAAAATTAAGGTCCCACGGGGGAGTGGGATGAGAAACAGGGGGCCTCAATAGCCAAACACCTCTCATGAATGCTTTGCATAACTTGTTGCTCATCAATGGAGGTTCTATGTCCACATGGAAATTAGAAATGGCCGCCAACTGAACCTTAATGCTGGAGGCCGAACTACCTTGGTCAAACAGGGTAGCCAAAAACTTCAGAACCTCTGAAATAGGAGCTGTCATAGGATCTATCCCACGCAGTTGGGACCAAACCGCAAACCTCTTCCATTTGCTGTTGTACAATCTTTTGGTCTAAGTCTTGTGGGCCGAGGATAAAATTCTCATTACCTCTGGGTCCAAAGCTTGGTCCCTGATTAATGTCGGAAGAGGAGCAACCAAGCTGCTAACCTCAGAGAATGAAGGGATTGATGGAGAAGCCCCGACTGGTGGGTCAAGAGGTCCGGGGTCTGGTCCAGAATCCACGGACCTTCTAATGCATATTTGCGAAGGAAGGGAAACCATACTTGACGAGGCTAATACAGGGCAAGCAGAATCATCTTGTTCCCCAAGTAGATAGCCTTCTGGATCACTTTGGGAAGGAGGGGCACCGGAGGAAAGGCAGTAGGCCGGTGGGCCAAGGTCAGGTTAGGGCATCCATGGGAATCTCCCCCGGTCTCGGGGTGAGAGAAAAGAACTGTTGACACTTGGCATTTAGGGGAGTTGCGAAGAGATCGCAAAGTACAGTTTTGTACCTACCATAAATGTAGATGTCAGATAGACATGCAACTGCAGTCATAACTTTTAGTTATGTACTCACCATAACTTCAGATGTTTGGGATCCATCTCGCCTACATTCTGACTGATGGGTTCGGAGCCGATCCCTCGGCTCCGACTCGGCACGCTTATGCCAAAGAGCGAAGTCTCTTATTGGCTGAGCTTACTATATCCCAGGATGCACCACTACCAATCCCCCAGATCTAGTTTGTCCGCATACATGCACACACGCACGCACTGCTTATATAACATCGACAGATGATACAAGATAAAAATAGTAGAACTCAAACCGTTCCATCTCTTCTGATCTCCAAGGCAGGGGGAAGGAGGGTGGGTATTAGGAATGTAGGAGATGGATCCCAAACATCTGAAGTTATGGTGAGTACATAACTAAAAGATGTTATGTGATCCTATCTCGCCTACATTCTGACTGATGGGACAGCGTCCCTAGCACCTGAATCCTGGGTGGCTCACTGGAAAACACTCCTGAGTACCGTGGAACCAAATGATGCTCGCCCTTTAGAAGCCACATCCAATTTATAGTGGGAAATGAAAGTGTGCGGGTTGGACCAAGTAGCCGCAGCACAAATCTCAGAAATAGCGAGCTTGGAATGAAACGCAATAGAGGTAGCCATAGCTCTGTTAGAGTGAGCTTTGATAGATGTTGTAAGTTGTTTATTTGAAGAGGAATAAGCCTGAGTTATGCAATCTCTAATCCATTTGGAAATAGTAGCTTTAGTGATGGTTTTACCCAATTTATCTGAAAAGGACACAAACAATTGGTCTGTTTTTCGAATTTGTTGAGTCCTGTCTAGATAGAAGCGCAATTGCCTGTGAACATCCAATTTATGCAAGGTGTATTCCGCTTCATTTGAAAATTTTGGAAAGAAAACTGGTAGCTCTAGAGATTGTTGGAGACAGAGACTAGAACAAACTTTTGGAACAAAAGATGGATTAGGCCTAAGTGATACTCTATCCTTGTGAAAAATCAAGTACGGAGGTTTGATAGATAGGGCTTGAAGTTCTGAAACTCTTCTTGCAGAGGTAATTGCAACTAAGAAGGCAGTTTTCCAAGACAGATATTTCAACTCACATGTAGCAGCCGGTTCAAAAGGGGAAGATGTTAAGGCACGAAGTACCAAATCAAGATCCCACGGAGGCGCAGGATGAAAAACTGGGGTCTTAAAAGCACAGCACCTTTCATGAAAGTTTTACATAATCTGCTGCTCATCAACGGTGGGTCTATGGATTCGTGAAATTTGGAGATAGCTGCTAGTTGGACTTTAATAGTAGAGACTGAAGATCCTTGATTAAACAAGGATGTTAAAATTTCAAGACCTCTGGTATCGGGGCAGTAATAGGGTCTAAGCCTCTGAGTTGAGCCCAGATAGCAAACCTCTTCCACTTACTGAGATACAATTTCTTAGTGGTGGGTTTGTGGGCTGAAGATAAAATGTGAATAACTTCCGGGTCTAAGGTGTGATTTCTGACTAAGGTCGGAAGTGGAGGAGCCAAGCTGTTAATTTCAAAGTGTGAAGGGACTGGTGCTGTCGTCCCGACTGATGAATCAGCAGGTCCGGAGTTACATCCAAAAACCAAGGACCGTCCAGAGCATATTTCTTTAGGTAGGGGAACCATACCTGACGAGGCCAGTACGGAGCAATTAGAATCATTGTGGACCCCAATTGGGAAGCTTTCTGGATGACTTTGGGGAGGAGTGGAACCGGAGGAAAGGCATAAAGTAGTCCTGTTGGCCAAGGTTGGACTAGAGCATCCGTAGCCGCTTCCCCCTGACGCGGAGTCAAGGAAAAGAACCTTTTGCACTTTGTGTTTTGTGGTGTTGCAAACAAGTCGCAGCACGGGGTCCCCCATCTTTTGAAAACCTGAGCTGCTACTGTTTCGTTCAGGGACCACTCGTGAGGAGAGAGAATCGTCCTGCTTAATCTGTCTGCCAATACATTGGATTTTCCTGGAATGTGGGTCGCTACCAGGAAGCGGTTGGTAGCTACTGCCCATTCCCACACCCTCATGGCCTCTCTGCAAAGGGGGTAAGATCTGGTCCCTCCTTGTTTGTTTAGATACCAGACCACCGACATGTTGTCTGTGTGGATAGCGATAATGCCTTGAGGGAGAAACTTGTGGAGGGCTTGTAGGGACAGAAGTACAGCCCTCATTTCCAATACATTGATATGGAGAAAAGTTTCGTCTGGAAGCCAAGAACCCTGAACTAACCTGCCCAGACAATGCCCCCCCCACCCCGTCTGGGAGGCATCCATTGTCAAGGTGGCCACCGGAGGGGGTATAACAAAAGGTCTTCCCTGATTCAGATTGGATGGCTGAAGCCACCAGCGGAGGTCCCGTTTGCACGTTTCTGTAATCAGTATGAGATGATTGAGGGGGAGATCCTGGAAAGACCATTGTGTCGATAACAGCCACTGAAGAATCCTCATGTGCAATCTTGCCAGCGGAACTAGGAGAACCGTGGCAGACATTGAACCTAAAAGTTGCAGGACCAACCTGGCTGGGGCTTTGGATCTTGGAAGCAGGGCTCGGACTTGACCTTGTAATGTTTGAATCCTTTCGGTAGGAAGGAAGATGCGCATCAATTTTGAGTCTATCTCTGCTCCTATGAATCTTATGCGCTGAGAGGGCAGCAAGACAGACTTTGACCAATTGAATGTAATTCCCAGGGAAGCACCCAGGGAGATGGTGGCTTGTAGGTTGTCTAGTAGTAGATGCCTGGTGGTGGCAGTCAGGAGCCAGTCGCCCAGATAGGGAAACACTTGGAATCCGAGACTCCTCAGGTGAGCAGTCACTACTGCCAAACACTTGGTGAACACCCTGGGGGCTGTGGTGAGACCAAAGGGCAGTGCACAAAATTGGAAATGACTGTCTCCCAGGCTGAAGCGCAGATACCTCCTGGACGCCTGATGTATCGGTATGTGATAATAGGCGTCCTTGAGATCTATGGAGCACATCCAAACATCCTTCTCCAACAATGGGAGAATGGATTGTAAAGTGACCATTCGGAATTTGGACTTCATGACGGACTGGTTTAGTTTGCTGAGATCCAATATGGGTCTCAGGTCCCCTGTTTTTTGGCACTAAAAAGAACCTTGAGTAATTTCCGGATCCGATCTGGTCTGTGGGGACCTGTTGGATGACTCCTTTTTCTAGCAGCTTTGAAGCTTCTGAGGCTGCAATTTCCCTTTGACTGGGTGGTGGGTCCGGGATTTTTTTGGACGGTGGGGGTGAGTGTGTGAAGGGAATGGTGTAACCTCCGGCAATAATCCGAAGCACCCATCTGTCCTGAGTAATAGACTCCCAGGCTTTTAGGTGCTTGGCAAAACGGCACCCGACTGGCTCCGGAGCAGCACAGCCGGGCAATCCCTCATGAAGTGTGGGAGGCTGAAGAGCCACGAAAGGACTCGCGGTCTCCAGTGTTGCGGGGCCCTCTGCCGCCTCTGGGACAGCGTCTCCCAGAAAAATTTCCCCGTCCTCTGCCTCTGGAAGGGGAATCTTCCTGCTGTTGAGGAAAGAACTTCTGTGATTTGCGGAACCACATCTTCCCTCCTCTTTTAGCCTTGGGATAAGGCCGAAAGGGAGAGGAATAACGTGCTCCTATGGCAGATAAAGTTTTTCCCTCTTGCTCACAGCGGGTAAGAGTGTTTTTTACCTTGGGTCCAAACAAAGAGGACCCATCAAAGGGAGCGTCGGCGAAGGAAGACTTGAAGGCCTCCGCGAAATGACACAAATGGAGCCAGGCTTGTCTCCGTAGAGCCACGCCTGTGCCTGCCGCTCTGCCCGCCCCTTCGGCCGCATATGAAATGAGCCTCATGGACGAGTTGGAAATCGAGGTAAGGATAGCCAACAGAGCTAACCGACTGGGCTAGCTGCTCAGGTAGGTTACCTGAGAGGGAGTCTGACAGCTCCTTGATCAGATCCCTCTGTAGTCTGGTGAAATGTGCCAAATAATTCAGGGACCTTAGAGTAAAGGCCGCTGAAGTCAGGGTGCGCTTCCGTGCAGTCCATGCTCCTAGACTCCTTATTAGGAGGATGGACGGACGTTGAAGCCTCTGCCACGTCCTGCTGTGTAGCAGATGCCACCACCATGGCATCTACAGCCACGCCTTTAGTCAAGAACTCCTTCTCGGGTGGGGCAGACAAAAATTTGTTAGGGCGAGAAGGCACTGGTTCCACAGTATCTGGATGTTCCCACGCCCTCCGACAAACCAAATCCAGGAGCTCGTCGAAGGGCGGAGACACCCAGGAGGCGGAGGGCTGAGCCCGAAAGGCCTTGAGAAGCACTGACTCATCAGCGGAGGGGGGTTTGGAAATCCAGCCGCCTCGTTGCTTGAGGCTCTCTAGAATGTCTGCAAATGAGACATCATCCGAGGACGACTTTGGGGACCCCTCCGCATCATCAAGATCAGTGTCCGATGTAAGAGACTCGGGGGAGTCCACGTGCTTCCTCTTGCACGATCTCTTCCTTGGGGCTCCTCCGAAGACAACTCCGAAGAACCCTCAGGAGGAGGGAACCCCAGTGGGGTAACCTCAGGCCCCGGGGCTCCGCTGCCTAGAGACAGGGGAACTGCCAAAGACCCAGTCTCCATGCCCAGGGAAGGTGCCGGTAAAGCCGCAGAGATGGCCGAAGAAGACTTGGCCAAGGCACTCCTCATAGCTCTGAAAGCCGGACCCCCAGAATCCTGGGAGTGTCCGGTCCCCGGAGCCATGATAGCAGACGGAAGACCCGCAGCCGAAGCACCGAGAGGGAGGCTTGGAACCGACAACATTGGTCCCGAAACGTCACCCCCGGGTCAAGCTGAAGAAGTCCGCGTGCTAAACTCAGACCCGAAGGCCGGGGTTGGAGTAAGGGTCGGAGCCGACCCTAGGATCTCTACTGGCTCCATCAGCACCTGCTCCGACGGAGCCGAAGCGGTCGGAGGAGGAATGGCAATGGAGTGGGCTATCGGCTCCGAAACCAATTGGGTCGGAGCCGAAACAAATTTTTGAAAGACTGGGGACTGGAACAGTCTTTGGAGCACCCTGTCTATGTCCGAGTCTGACATCCTTGATGACCTGGAAGAGACCAAACGGGTCCGAGTAGGTCTCTCCAACGGCTCCACGGAACCGGCTCCGAGGCGACTCGATAACTATCGGCGCCGAGGGAGTGTCCAACCAATTTCCATCGGTGCCGAAGAGGACTTCGGCGCCGAGGAGGAAGTGTCTGAGCGGACAACCCTCATCGACTCCGAGATCAGTGGAGCCGATGAAGGTGACCCGCCTCTCGATGCCCCAGTCGTCGGCTCCGAGACCAGAGGAGTCGAGACTGGAGGCATCGAGGCAGACCGTTCCACCCTCGGCTCCGAAGTCCGTGGAGCCGAAGGAGAAGCCTGCCTATGTCTTTTGGCGGTCGGGTCCGACGGACTGGTCGGAGCAGACGCCCTTTTCTTTTTAGCAGGAGGAGGAGAGGATGCTAAAGCTTCTTCAAAAGAGGGTTTGATAAGGCCTTTCAAAATAGGTTTATTTTTCCTCTCTTGGAGGACCCTCGAGGAAAATGTGTGACACACGCTGCAGGACTCCTGCAAATGTTTGGCGCCCAAACAATATACACAGAGAGAGTGGTCATCTGTGATCGACATCTTAAAACTGCACTTAGTGCATTTTTTAAATCCTGAAGGCCTAGGAGCCTGTGACATTATGGCAATCCAAACACAGAAAACTAGCCAAGAAGAAACACAAGAAACACACTGACTAACACTATAGAATTTTCCTTGCTCTCTTCTTCTTCTTTACTTTTCTGTCCTTTAAATAAGGACTAACACAAAAAAGAAGTAGATCCAATAACCTTAAAAAATAACAGGAATTAGCCAACAACGAACTGACAGGGGAAGGCCCTTCAACTCTGGTGGGACCTCTAGTCTGTCAAAACACAGTCACTACACAATATTTTACCAAGGAAAATACTCAAGCACAAAAACCACTAGATAGCTGTTAAAACAGCTTTTTGTTGAATTTTAAAGAAAATCCTGACAGAAAGTTAGTGAAAAAAAACACTACTTAGCTCAGCCAAGCTCGAGACCACGTCTTCGCTTGTTAGCGGCAAACGAGATCTGGGGGATTGGTAGTGGTGCATCCTGGGATATAGTAAGCTCAGCCAATAAGAGACTTCGCTCTTTGGCATAAGCGTGCCGAGTCGGAGCCGAGGGATCGGCTCCGAACCCATCAGTCAGAATGTAGGCGAGATAGGATCACATAACATCATGTGGGTTGTCCTGCCTCAGGCAGCCCTCGGTCGGCCGGATTACAAAGTCTGGGTCCGACGTCGGCTGATGTCGCATTTCTCTCCGACGTCAGAGCGGCTGGAGTACATAAGCATCAGCCGACGCCATTTTATTCAGTGTTTCTTGCCCCAGATGCCAGGTGCCCTCCAAGGAAGGCTGTAATCAAATTGGAAGACAAAAACAGGATTCCAAACAAATAAATGAGCAATAAAACAAATACACCATAACAGATATCCCCAGCTAAGAGAACAGGGATAGGAGTGGACCCTAGGCATAGAGGGGTATGGAGGGAGGGAAAATTCGACTGCAGCTGCATGTCTATCGGACATCTACATTTATGGTAGGTACAAAACTGTACTATGTCCTTCAAGAATGCAACTGCAGTCATAACATGTGGGTAGAATACCATAGCTTAGCTGGGGGAGGAGGAATGCTCTAGGAAAGAGATGGAGTGGCAATCAAACCTTGCAGGACTGCCGAAGCAAAGCCTGCTCTGGATCTGGAGTATAGAGGGAGATTGTAGTGTTTGGAGAATGTATGCACGGAGCTCCATGTAGCAGCTTCTAGAATGTCCTTGGTAGGCACCCCTCTTAAGAATGCTGTAGGGGTGGCTGTAGCTCTGGTGGAATGTGGTCTGACATTGGCTGGAACAGTCTTTCCATGAAAGGAATAACAGAATCTGATGCAATGTCCAATCCATTTAGAAATAGTCTGTTTTGAAATTGCTTTTCCTTGGACTGCAGGGGCGTAAGCTGCAAAACGTTGATCAGACTTCCTACTGGCCTTAGTTCTGTCCAGGTAGTATCGAAGTTGTCTGTGAATGTCCAAGGTATGCAACAGTCTTTACCCTTATTCTCAGGATTGGGGAAGAAAGCAGGCAGATGAATGGCTTGATTTAAAGAAACCCTAGATACCACCTTAGGCATAAAAGTAGGGTTGGTCCTTAATGAAACCCTGTCTCTATGAAAAATAATAAAGGGTGGTATTGCCATTAGGGCCTGTAGCTCCGAAACCCTTCTTGCTGAGGTAACTGCCAACAGGAAAGCTGTCTTCCATGAGAGGAATTGCAAGTCAACTGAAGCTGCTGGCTCAAATGGAGGATTAATCAGTTTTTCTAAAACAAAATTGAGGTCCCAGGCTGGCAGTGGGGCCTTTCTTGGTGGCTTAATGTTCTTGATTCCCCTGAGGAATTGTCTTAGTAAGGGGTGAGAAAAAACAGGAGGATCAGTGTTGTATCTAGCTGAAATAGCAGATGCATGTATCTTTATGGAAGAATATGAGAGGCCATTCTTTAACATATCTGCCAAATATTCCAAGATGAGTAGGATGTTCAACAATGATGCATCATGTCCCTTGTTGGTATTCCAATTGCTGAATCTTTTCCACTTTGCTAAGTAAACCTTTCTGGTGGATGGTCTTCGAGCCTCTGTTAGTATCCATTGAACTTCCTTGGAGAGAGATAAGCTGAAGTTATTTATGGGATCTCCCAGGCTGTTAGCTGCAGTGTCTGAAGATGCCGTGTTTCAAAATTGTGTTGGGTCAAAAGTAGAGGCCACTGGGGGAGGGCCCACCTCCTGGTGTGACATATGCTCCGTAGTAGTGGGTACCAGTGTTGTCTTGGCCAATCCGGAGCTATTATGATTCCCTTGGGCTTCTCTGCTTTGATCTTTAGTAATACTGAGGTCATCAATGGCAGAGGTGGGAATGCATAGATTGCTAGGGAGTTCCAGTTGAATGAGAGGGCATCTATTTTCCAAGCTTTTGGATGGTATGTCCTTGTGCAAAATTTTGGTAGAAGATGGTTGAGGTGAGAGGCAAATAGGTCCACTTCTGGCTTGCCCCATGTCGAAGTGAGTTGTCTGAAGGCCTTCGGATGCAACCTCCACTCGTGTGGATCTGTGAAATTCCTGCTTAGGCTGTCCGCCAACAAATTGTCTTTTCCTGGAACAAACTGGGATTGTAACTGGATGTTTAGGCTCAGTGATTTCTCCCACAGTAGCATTGTCAGTCTGCAAAGGGGGTAAGAGTGGGTGCCCCCCTGCTTGTTTATGTACCACATCACAGTGGTGTTGTCTGCCCGTATCATTAAATGGCCTTGCTGGAGTTGGTGTTGAAAGGCCTCGATGGCATGTATTACTGCCAGCATTTCCTTTTGGTTTATATGCAGATGTGTTTCCTTTGGAGACCATTGTCCTTGAATACACCTGCCTTCCATGTGCGCCCCCCCATCCAAGGTCTGAGGCGTCTGTAGTCATGGTCTGTCTCATCTGTGGTTTCTTGAATGACATACCTTTGTTTGCCTGGTTCACCGAAGCCCACCATAGGAATTCCTTTTGTAGGCATGGAATGAGTGGTATGATTGTCTCCAAGTTGTTGCTGTGTTGAGACCAAATGCTTTTTAGGTACCACTGAAGCTTTCTCATGTGTAGTTTTGCTAATGGAACCAGGAGAATGCAGGATGCCATGTAACCCAGGGCCTGTAGGAATCTCCTTGCAGTCATCTAGGTGAGTTTTGCTAAACCTTTGAAGTAAAGAGTTAACTTCTCTTGCTTGTCTTCTGTCAGGTAAGCCATTTGAGAGGCTGTGTCTAGTTTGGCTCCTAAGAAGATTATTTGCTGGGATGGCTGCAGTCTTGACTTTTGGAAGTTGACTGTGTATCCCAGAGCTTGAAGTAATCGTATGACATAATCCAGGTTTTTTGTCAACATTAATTTGTCGTCCGCTTGTATGAGGCAGTCGTCCAGGTACGGATAAATTTGTATACCTTGGAGCCTGCAATGAGCAATTACTGAAGCCAGGCATTTTGTAAATACCCTGGGCGCAGTAGATAAGACAAATGGCAATGCTGAGAATTGATAATGCTCTGGCCCTGCAAGAAATCTGAGGTAACTTCTGCAGCTGTGTCTGATAGGGACATGCAGGTATGCCTCCTTGAGGTCCAGAGTAATCAGCCACGAACCCTTGCCCAGCATGGGAAGGAGTTGCTGTAGAGTCAGCATTTTGAACTTTGGTACTATGAGAAAGGTGTTTAATGCGGACAAGTCCAGTATTGGTCTCCATTGAGATTCTTTTCTTGGAACAAGGAACAGTCTTGAGTAAAACCCCTGGTCTTGTTCTTGTTTTGGAACTCTTTCTATTGCTTTCATTCGAGTCAGCAGAGTGATTTGCTTGATAGCCTCTGCCCTCTGATTTTGTGGTAGGTTTGGCATGCCTTGTTTTCTTGGTAAGGTGTGAAAATGAAACCTGTACCCTCGGTCTATAATGTCCAAATTCCATTTGTCCTTTGTCAGTCTGTGCCAGTTTTCTGCAAACAGAGATAATTTCCCGCCCAAGGGAGCTTCTAGTTGTTCCCTGGTAGGCGGTAGTAGAGGAAAGTCATTGAGATTGTGTTTGAGGGGCAGATGAAACCCCTGCTTCACTTCTTTGGTGTCCTGGCTGCCATTGTCGTCCCCTGTAAGGGCCTCTGTATTGGCCTCTTCCTTGGCCACGTCTGTTCTTACCCCTTTGAAATTTTTCTGGATTAGGAAAAGACCAGTTTTTTGAAGGCCAATTCCTACTGAATCTGGGGGGTTGAACCTGGAGGAAATCTTTCACAGTCTGAACTGATTTTGCTTTTTCTTCGATGGTCTTTAACACATCCTTAGCATTTGTACCAAAAAGCTTGCTCTTTTCCAAAGGTGCATCCAGAAGTTTTGCTTTTACATGATCTGGTAGAGGTTGGTCTTTTAACCAAGCATGCCTACGAATGACTGCCCCTGTCATAGCTGCCCTACATGAAGCTTCCAGTGCATCATATCCACACTACAGGAAGTGATTGCTTACTTGCTGAGTGTTATGTACAGCTTCCTGCAAAGTCTTCCTGTCTAAAGGCTCAGGAGAGGCTAATGTTTTTTGTAAATCTTCTAGCAGATAATCCTGATATTGTAACATGTGAAAAAGGCAATTTAAAGCTCTCAGACAAGGTGGAGGATGTGTAAACCTTTTTGCCCCATCTCTCTAATGACCTAGCTTCCCCTGTTGGAGGGCAAAGGATTTTTTGAGGTAGAGGCAGAAACTCCTTTAGGCCCCTGTGAAATAGTTTCCAAATCAGCAGTATGGGCCCTGAATAAATGTGAGTGAGTTTCTGGGACCCTGTAATACCTGTCTGGCTTAGCTGGAGCAGGAGGAAGAGAATCAGGGGTAGCACTAGAGTCAGAATACAAATCATCCAGAACATCAAGTACAGGAGGAATAGCTAAGGGCCTGTGCTGAGGCTTCTTAAGGAAAGTCCTAAGGCGTTTCCTAGAATCAGAATATTCCTGACCTTGCCACTTGAAATGTTCCCTCATGGTGTGCAGAACTTCCCCAAAAGAAATATCCTCAGGAGGGGAGGCCGAGGGGATGGAATCTTCTGCATCTGAGTCCTCATAGGTCTGGAAGAGCTCTTCCTGGCTGTCCGAGTGGACAGAGCCCTCGGAATCCTCATCAGGAGGAGTAGGGTCAGAGGGTTCAACCCGGGGCCTTTATCAGGAGGAGGCTGGGATCTTCTCTCAGGATGGGCCTGTGAACCTCTAATCATGGAGATTAAATCAGCAGCCATGGACATAATTTGTGTCTCTGGAGTAGGCTGAGGTAAGGATTTAGAAGTAATATGCTTTGTTTTGCTGGCTGCCTTAGCCCTAGAGTAGGCCTTAATAGACATGGCCATAGGGCCATGGCAGCTCCACGTGCAGGAGTGACCTTGTCTACAGTAATGGTTTTGGGCATTTCCTCGGTTTCGGTATCCGGAGGAAAATCTATAACTGGCGTCGGAGAAATGTCTGAAATCGGAGTCGTCGGTAATGCGGTGTCTTTGGTTCGGAACAGTGGAGACACCGTCTCAGTGGGAACCGGAGCACTCGCGCTAGGTTTTAGAGTGGAGTCGGTGGTAGACGTGGGCCGAGGATGTCGGTCCCGGTCTTTTCGCTTTTTCGGAGTTTGCGATGTCGGAAGATCCGACGGCATGGTGTAAGCAAATTTATCACCGAAAAAGTCTTCAGCGAACTCCGCCCGGCGCCTGAGAGTGCGCTTGTTGAAGCGAGCACAGGCTACACATGCAGAGACGTCGTGGTCTGGGCCCAGGCAAGGGAGGCAGTAAGAGTGGAAATCCTTATGAGGTATTTGTTTACCACAAAAAAGACAATTGTTAACTTTTTCAGTAATTTCTGACATCGGCTGAGGCAAGAACAGGTCCCCAACGGGGTACTTAGCTTTTTTGATGACTTCGGTATCGTAGAATACAGGAGCTGACCGACCGGCACTTGCGAACTGCTTCTGCTTCGGGCACCACGCGGCAAGAAAGACTGAAGAAAATGGCGTCGGCTGATGCTTAAGTACTCCAGCCGCTCTAACGTCGGAGAGAAATGCGACATCAGCCGACGTCGGACCCAGACTTTGGAATCCGGCCGACCGAGGGCTGCCTGAGGCAGGACAACCCACATGTTATGACTGCAGTTGCATTCTTGAAGGACATCAAGGAATTCCCCATTTTGCGAAAATTCGAGCTGCCATCGAATCGCTCAGTGACCACTCGTGAGGAGAGAGAATGGTTCTGCTCAGCTTGTCGGCTATCACATTGGATCTGCCCGGAATATGTGTCGCCACCAGAAAGCGCTTGGTCGCAATCGCCCAATCCCATACTCTCATGGCTTCTCTGCAAAGCGTATAAGATCGGGTCCCTCCTTGTTTGTTCAGGTATCAGACCACTGACATGTTGTCGGAGTGGATGGCAATGACTCCCTGGGGAAGGTAAACGTCCAGTGCCTGCAGGGAAAGAAGCACCGCCCTCATTTCCAGGATGTTGATATATAGAAGACTCTCGTCGTCCTGCCACTTGCCTTGGACCGACCTGCCCAGGTAATGTCCCCCCCACCCCGTCTGGGAGGCGTCCGTAGTCAATGTGGCCACTGGGGGTGGAAGAACAAAGGGCCGACCCTGATTGAGATTGGAGAAAAGGAGCCACCAGCGAAGGTCCCGCTTGCACGTTTCCGTAATCAGGATGCAGTGATGAAGAGGAAGGTCCTGATAGGACCACTGGACTGAAAGGAGCCACTGAAGTATTCTCATGTGTAATCTTGCCAAGAGTACTAGGAGAACAGTGGCTGACATGTAACCCAGAAGTTGTAGAACCATCCTCGCCGGGGCTCGATTTCTGCAAAGCAATGCTCGGACTTGAGTCTGCAGCGTTTCTATTCTTTCTGGAGG
>NC_056731.1:1365273907-1365298907 GCF_019279795.1 Protopterus annectens
CCCTTCTGGGACCAATCTGTCTAGTGCTCTAGAATCCATTTCAGACGGTACAGGATTTTTAGCAATAGAGGCCTTAACCCCTTTGGGACCCTGGGAAATGGTTTCTGGGTCAGCAACAGGGCTTTTATATAGGAATTTATGTGAGTCAGGGACTCTGTAGTATCTGTCTGGTTTGGCTGGTGCAGGAGGTAATGAATCTGGGTTAAGGCTAGATTCTGAATAAACATCATCCACAATGTCCAACACAAATAGCATGGGGTCTGTGCTGGGGTAGTAAGAGGTACTCTCGGAGCCTTTTCTTAGAATCAGAGTAATCCTGACCTTCCCAGTGGAAATGTTCCCTCATGGTATGTAAAGTTTCCCCTAAAGAGTAGTATTCTGGGGGAGATGCTTAAGGAATACACTCTTCAGCATCAGAGTCTTCATAAGGGGGAAAAAAAGAGTACTCCTGTTCCTCAGAAGAATCTGAGGAAATGGAAACCTGGTCAGAGGAAGCGTAGTCCTCCTCCTGTCTAGGCATTTGGGGGATGGGAACCCCTGAAGTCTTCGGCCATCTTAAGCATCTGTTTTCTTAGGCATGGGGCCTTGCACTGGAGACTGCTGTACAGGCTTCCTTACTTTTAATGGAGTTTTCAGTTTTGCATAGGAATTAATAGAAAGTGTAGTCGGTCTGAAGACACCTTCAGCAACTGATGGCCTTTCAACTGCACCGGAATCCCCTTCAGCCATGGAGTCAGAAGGGCCTAAAGATAAAGGCTCTGGAGGCCCTGCAATCTCCGCTTGGGAGTCAGATGCAGGCTGGGGTTCTAAATCAGCGGTAGTCAGCGGCTGCGTAAGCACCTCACTGAAAACCGGAGAACCGGCGACTGGCCTAGCAGAGGCCTCGGTGTCTGGTTTGGGTCTCGGCTGCCTGTCCTTACCTTTGCGCTTTTTATGCATCTCGGTCGTCGGTTGCTCTGACGGCATGGTATAATTAAATTTTCTACCAAAATAATGTCGGGCGAAATCAAACCGACGTTTAATAGTTTGTTTGTTAAACCTAGCACAAAACCGACAACCTGTGACGTCGTGGTCTGGGCCTAGGCAAGGGATACAATAAGAATGAAAATCCTTATGAGGTATTTGCTTCCCACAAGAAATGCAATTATTAACTTTTTCTGACATTGGACTGCGGCAAGAAAAGGTTCCCCAACGGGGTACTTAGCTTTATTGAAGACTTCGGTCTGAAATTCGATTTGAAAATCTCAGGAGTTGGCTGACCGGCACTTGCGAACTGCTTCTGCTTCGGGCACCGCGCGGCAAGAAAGACTAAAGAAAATGGCGTCTGCTGCCTCTTTTTATACCCCAGTTGCACGGACGTCAGGGAAGAAGCAACAGCAGCCGAGGCCGGACCAAGACTTTGGAACTCGGGCCAACTGCGAGACCGCCTGATGGCAGATAACCCAAGTGTGATGACTGCAGCAGTGTAACATGATGAACATCAGTCTCGAGTAAAAAACCTTGTCCTTTTTCCTGTTCTGGTACTGTCTGAATAGCCCCCATTATCCATGAGGGACGTAACCTGTTTCTGTGCCTCTGCCCGTTGTTTTTTTGGCAGATGTGGCCAACCATTTGTCATTGGCAGAGTGTGGAAATGGAATCTGTATCCCTGTGATACAATGTTTAGTACCCACTTGTCCTGGGTTATTAACTGCCAGTTTTGAGCAAATAATTTTCCCCTTATGGGTTCTGCCAAAATATAAGTGCTTGGTGTAGGCAGAGGGAAGTCATTGGGATTGCTTTCTGTAGGTTTGAGCTTTATCTCCTCCAGATTTGGAGGTGGATGCGCCCCATTGCTTTGACCTGTATAAGTCTTGAGTCTGGTACCTGGAACCCTTAGGGCGTCTGGATTTGCCCCTTTGAGCTCTGTCTGACACAGGAAAGGATCAATTTTTTGTAGGCCAGTGTCTACTGAATCTAGGTGGCTGCACTTGTAAGACATCTTTAACAGTTTGCATAGACTTAGCTTTGTCTTCCAATTTCTTTAAAACTTCTGCCGTAATACCAAACAGAGAATCATGCTGTAAGGGTGCATTTAGCAATTTAGCTTTTACATGATCAGGCAAATTTTGTTCCTTTAACCAGGCATGCCTCCTAATCACAGATCCAGTAACTGCGGCCCTGCAGAAGGCCTCTAAAGAATCAAAAAGAACAGTTTTGTACCTACCATAAATGTAGATGTCAGTGTTCACCCTGCTGCAGTCATCACACTTTGGAATTCCGGCCGACTGCGGGACCACCTGACGGCAGGATAACCCAAGTCCTGGTCCGGCGTCGGTTGCTGTCGCTTCTTCCCTGATGTCAGTGCGCCAGGGGTATAAATAATGCATCCAACGCCATTTTCTTCAGTTTTTCTTGCCCCAGATGTCAGGTGCCCCCAAAAAGGAGGTCAGTAATTAGTACCAATTTAAAGAAATTTTAAACACAAAATCCCTCCAGCTATAAGCAAATACATCAGGAAGGTATTGTAGAGATTTAGCCAGTTGGATCAGAGGGGAAGGAGGGAGGGTAACCTGGACTGCAGCAGGGTGAACACTCCAACATCTACATTTATGGTAGGTACAAAACTGTACTATGTTCATCGCGTTATCCTGCTGCAGTCATCACACTTGGGTAGAATCCCAAAGCTAAGTATGGGTGGTGGAATCAGAGGGTTAGAGGAGGCTAGAAGGCCCTGCAGAACTGCAGTGGCGAAGCCAGCCCTAGTCTTAGAGTAAAGTGGTAAGTGATGGTGTTTGGTAAAGGTGTGAACAGAACTCCAAGTTGCAGCTTCCAAAATCTCCTTGGTTGGAACCCCCCTGAGGAAGGCTGTAGCTGTAGCTGTTGCCCTGGTAGAATGGGGCCTAATGGTAGCAGGAACTGGTTTTCCTAAATGGGTGTAGCAAAAACGAATGCAATGTCCTATCCATTTGGAAATGGTTTGTTTTGATATAGCCTTCCCTTGTGAAGCTGTAGCATAGGATACAAAGTGCTGGTCAGATTTTCTGAAAACCTTAGTTTTATCTAAGTAGTAACAAAGTTGTCTGTGAATGTCCAAGGAATGCAGGAGTCTTTCTCCTTTGTTCTGTGGATTTGGGAAGAAGATGGGTAAGTGAATGGTTTGATTTAAAGCCACACTGGAAACCATCTTAGGCATGAAGGAAGGATTAGTTCGTAGAGAGACTCTGTCTTGATGGAAAATGAGGAAAGGTTCCACTGCCATTAGTGCCTGCAGCTCTGAGACTCTTCTGGCTGAAGTTATTGCTAGCAGCAGAGCAGTCTTCCATGATATAAACTGTAGATCTGCAGAGAAAGCTGGTTCAAAGGGAGGTAGCGTAAGTTTTTTCAGAACAAAATTGAGGTCCCATGTTGGTGTAGGTGCTCTCCTGGGGGGCCTAATGTTTTTTGCCCCTCTGAGGAACTGCCTTAGTAGTGGATGTGAAAATAAGGGTGGATCCGTGTTGTAATGAGCTGAAATAGCTGATACGTGGATTTTAATGGAAGAAAAAGAAAGTCCTTTCTGCAACATCTCCGTTAAATACTGTAGAATTTGAGGCATGTGAGGCTGAAGCATATTTTGGCCTTTAGCTTGGTTCCAGGCGCAAAACCTTTTCCATTTGTTTGAGTAGGCCTTTCTGGTGGGCCTCCTAGCTTCCAGAATAACATCCATAACTGCTTGGGAAAGAGGAGCTGGCTGGATGGTTAGGTGATCTGCCATGCAGCCAGAGCTAAGGTTTTGAGCTGGCTGTGTAGAATCCGATTGTTTTGTTGTGTGAGCAAATAGGCAATTTGTGGTAAAATCCAAGGTGGGCCCTGGGCCATGTTCCTTAATAGTGGGTACCAGTGCTGGCGTGGCCAGTCTGGGGCTATGAGTATCAGTCGTGGTCTCTCCTTTCTGACTTTCAGAAGTACCTTTGTGAGGAGAGGCAATGGAGGGAAGGCATACACTGTCAGATTTTTCCAACTGAATGAGAGTGCGTCCACTTTCCAAGCTTGATGGTGAAGTGTCCTTGTACAAAATTTTGTCAGGTGATAGTTCTGTGGGCTGGCAAATGGGTCTATGTTTGGAAGCCCCCATTTTTGAGTGATCATTGTAAATACTTGTGGATCCAGTTTCCACTCGTGGGGATCCATGATGTTTCTGCTGTGGTCGTCTGCTAATGTATTCTTTTTTCCTGGTAGGAAGTGAGCTTGTAACTGAACTTGGTAAGCCAGTGCTGTGTTCCACAAGGTCATTGCTTGCCTGCATAGGGGGTAGGAGTGTGTGCCCCCTTGTTTATGTACCACATTACTGTGGTGTTGTCCGTCCTTATTGTAAGTTGTCCTGGATGTAAGAGGTGTTTGAAGGCTGTCGGAGCATTCTGTACAGCTAGCATCTCTTTTTGATCAATGTGCAGATTCCTTTGATCCGCAGTCCATATGCCTTGAATGCACTGTCCTGCCATGTGTGCCCCCCTAGGCGTAGTCAGATGCATCTGTTGTCATAGTTTGCCTGGCTGGGGGCAAGGTGAAAGGCTGACCCTTGTTGAGGTGACATGCATGTGACCACCATAGAAACTCCTGTTGTAGGCAGGGAATGAGAGATATCATTGTGTCCAAGCTGTGGCTGTGTTGAGACCATACGCTTTTTAGGTACCACTGTAATTTCCTCACATGCAGCTTTGCAAATGGTATTAGTAGGATGCAAGATGCCATGAAGCCCAAGGCCTGCACAATTTTTCTTGCAGGGAGTTGGGTCTTTATTGCCATTGTTTTGAAATATTGAGTCAGTTGTAGTTTGTCTGGCATCAGATAAGCCTTCTGGGCCGTTGTATTCAAGCTGGCACCCAGGAATGTCATATTTTGTGAGGGTACTACATTTGATTTCTTTTCGTTTACTGTGTATCCCAGGCAACTTAGAAGATGTTTTACAAAAGCCAGATGTTGTCAGAGGATGTCCTTGCTTTCTGCTTGGATGAGGCAGTCGTCCAGGTATGGGTATATTTGAATTCCTCAGTCTGCAGTATGCAATTACTGGTGCCAGGCATTTTGTGAAGACCCTGGGCGCAGTAGATAAGCCAAAGAGCAGTGCAAAGAATTGGTAATGGGTTGAACTTGCAATGAAAAGGAGGTATCTTCTGCAAGCTTGTCTGATAGGGACATGCAGGTATGCCTCCTTGAGGTCCAACGTTACTAGCCATGCTTTCTTGCCCAGCATGGGAAGAAGCTGCTAGTGTTAGCATCTTGAATTTGGGTACTTGTAAGAAGGTGCTTAGAAATGAAAGGTCCAGAACTGGTCTCCAGGCATTGTCCTTTCTGGGGACTAGAAAGAGTCTTGAGTAAAATCCTTGGCCTTTCTCCCGTGCTGATACTGGTTGAATGGCTCTCATGTCCATGAGGGCTGTAATTTGTTTTTGTGCCTCTGCCCATTGATTTTGTGGCAGGTTTGGCATTCCTCTTTTCATTGGTAAGGTGTGGAAATGGAATCTGTATGCTCATGAAATTATGTCTAGGACCCATTTGTCCTTTGTGACAATGTGCCAGTTGTCTGCAAAAAATGCGAGTTTTCCTCCCAAGGGAGCTGCCAAGAGAGAGTGTTGCTTGGCCAGATGAGGTGTAAGTCATTGAGTTTGCCTTCTAGCAGTTTGGGGCCTGTCTTCTCCTCCCTTCTGTGTTGCAGTGCCCCATTGTCGAGGTTTGTATTGGGCTTGTGGTTGTCCTCTGCCTCTTGGACGTTTGTATTTACCCCTCTGTGGTCTGTCAGTAGCTGGAAAGGACCAATTTTTTGTTGGCCAATTTCTGCTGAAACGAGGGGGCTGTACCTGTAGAAATTCTTTTACTGTCTGCATAGATTTTGCCTTATCCTCCATTTTCTTTAAGACTTCTTCTGCTTTAACTCCAAATAGAACATCCTGTTGTAGGGGAGCATCTAGAAGCTTTGCTTTAACATGATCAGGCAGAGCTTGTTCCTTTAACCAAGCATGCCTATGTATAACAGACCCAGTGAGAGCTGCTCTGCAGGAAGCCTCTAAGGAATCAAACCCACATTGTAAAAGTAGGTTTGCCTACCTGTTCAGTTGCATGCAACAGATCCTGCATTTCTTTCAATTCAGACTGTTGAGGGACAAGAGATGAGACATTAGAAATTGCTGATATTTTAGCATGTGAAATTGGCAATTTGGTGCTCTCATAGCTAGAGTGGCTGAGGTGTAAACCTTTCTCCCCCCACCTGTCAAATGCTCTGGAGTCCCTTTCAGAGGGTACAGGATTTTTTGCCATAGAAGCCTTAGCCCCTTTGGGACCCTGGGAGATGGTCTCTGGATCAGCAACAGGGCTTTTATAAAGGAATTTGTGGGAGTCAGGCACTCTGTAGTATCTGTTTGGTTTGGCTGGAGCAGGAGGCAGAGAATCTGGGTTCAAACTAGATTCTAAGTAAACATCATCCACAATGTCTAAAACTGGGCGGATGGCAAGTGGTCTGTGCTGGGGAAGTAAAAGAAACTCTCTGAGCCTTTTCTTTGAGTCAGAGTAGTCCTGACCTTCCCAGTGAAAATGTTCCCTCATAGTGTGTAAAGTTTCCCCAAAGGAGTAGGCTTCAGGAGGAGAAGCTGAGGGAATAGAATCCTCAGCATCAGAATCTTCATAAGGGGAAAAGGAGTAATCTTGGTCCTCAGAGGAGCCTGAGGAAATAGACACTTGTTCGGAGGAAGCATAATCTTCCTCTTGTCTAGGCCTTTTGTCGGGTGGGGGCTGGAAACTCCTGATTAAAGAGATCAAATCTTCAGCCATTTTAAGCATCTGTTTCTTAGGCATGTGGCCTTGAGCTGGAGACTGAAGGGCAGTCTTTTTTGGTTTAATAGGAGTCTTAGGCTTTGGATGCGTTTTTATGGTGAGCGTCGTCAGTCTGAAGAAGCCTTCAGACAGTGAAGGTGTTTCTGCAGCACAGACATCTCTTTCTGTAGTGTCGTCGGTAGGAGCTAAACAAAATGGCTGCGTTGGCCTAGCACTCTCCGCCAAAGGCTCCAAAACGGTCTCTGGTTCCAAATCTGCAGTAGTCAGGGGCTGCGTTGGAGCCTCACTGAAAACCAGTGAACCAGAGACCTGTCCAGCCGAGGCCTCGGAGTCTGGCTTGGGTCTAGGCTGCCGGTCCTTATCCTTGCGTTTTTTGTGCACGCCGGTAGTCAGTTGCTCAGACGGCATCGTATAGTTAAATTTTCTACTGAAGTAGTGTTGTGCGAAATCAAAGCGTCTTTTTATAGTACGTTTATTAAACCTAGCACAAAAACGACAACCAGTGACGTCGTGGTCTGGGCCTAGGCAAGGTATACAGTAAGAATGAAAATCCTTATGAGGTATTTGCTTCCCACAAGAAATACAAATTATTAACTTTTTCTGACATCGGTCAGAGGCAAGAAAAGTTTCCCCAACGGGGTACTTAGCTTTACTGAAGACTTCGGATCTGAAATTCGACTTCGAAAATATCAGGAGTCGGCCGACTGGCACTTGCAAACTGCTTCTGCTTCTGGCACCGCGCGGCAAGAAAGACTGAAGAAAATGGCGTCGGATGCATTATTTATATCCCTGGCGCACTGACATCAGGGAAGAAGCGACAGCAACCGACGCCGGACCAAGACTTTGGAATTCCGGATGACTGCAGGACCGCCTGACGGCAGGATAACCCAAGTGTGATGACTGCAGCAGGGTAACACGATGAACATCCACATTGCAAAGTATGCTTTCCAACTTGTTCAGCTGCATGCAATAATTCCTGCAATTCCTTATTTTCTGCACATTCTGAAATAAACATCATTTTCTGTTTCAGCAATCCCATAACATGTTGTTGGTTGGTTGTGGTAATGAGGTTGAGGTCTCTGAAGCGTGTGTTGTGGAGGGGTTGGTGTTTCTTTAGATGTAGCATTTCTTTAGATGTAGCATTTCAACAGAGCTGGGTCAGACATGGCTTTGTAAGTCAAGCACAGATTGCCTCTAAGTAGGCGATATGAGACAGAGAATAGTTGAGTTTTTTGAGTCTGTTCATATAGGACAAGTGTTTAAGGCCTAGGATCTTCTTTGTGAGGTACCTTTGCGGACTCTCCAGTTGCTGCAGGTGTTTAGTGATGTACATGCCAAATGGGGTATTGTACTCTACGATTGGCCTAATGAGGGAAGAGTAGAGGGAGACAATAGCCTCCTCCTTCATGGATGCAAAACCCTTAGTAATGAGATGTGCCAAACAGAAGGACTTTCTGACCACAGTGGCAATGTGGTGGTCTACAGAGAAGTTGCTGTCAACCAGCGTTCACTGAACACAGAAGGCGCTGTAAGAGATCTGGGGACTACCATAGATGTGGTAATTCAAGGGAACCGGGTTTTCCCCAAGGGGGATGACGGCATTTTTTGGCATTGAGCTCAAGGCCATGGTTCTGACAAGTCATTGGTCTCAGTGAGGCCTTTCTGTACGATGTCAACATCACTTGGGAAGTTAATAGCAGCTCCCAACTTCAAATTGTCTGCCTGGACTTCAGAGAAGTAGCTACCAAACAGGAGAGGAACCAGGACTGAACCCTGTGGGACTCAACTCGTGACTGGTCGGCAGTCTGACTTGGAGTCAGCTACTTAAACACTGTGGGTTCCATCTGTGAGCCAGTTTGCAACCCACCAAGTGATATAGGGGTTGATGCCTAGCTTAGGGAGTTTTTCTATGACTCCTGAGTGGGGAATGGTATCAAAGGCCTTGGCCAGATCAAGGTAGGCCGTATGAACCACCTTGCCTTCATCCACAGTTCTGGTGACTGACTCAAAGTAGTCAACCAAGTTGAGCAGGCATGATCTACCCTTCACAAAACCTGTGTAGGATCCAGAGTTTGGAGATTCCCTATAACCTTGTTTATTAGGTCCATGATGATGGGTTCCACAGCTTTGCATATCAGGCTTGTCAGGCTAATGGGGCGATAGTTCCCACGGTCTGTAGTTACTTCTCCTTTGTGGAGAGGGATGACTGTAGCAGTGCGCCAATCGGTAGGGACAAAGCCTGAGGTGAGGCTGTGCTTGAACATGGCACACAGGCGAGGTGCCAGTTCACTCTCTAGTTCATGTAGAACACAGCCAGGGATATTTGTCAGGTCCCACAGAAGCTGTATTCTTGGCCTTGGACAGTGCTGTTTTAACCTGTGCAGCAGTGCAGCAGTAATACTGGGTGCCTGGCAATCTACTGGTATTGCGAGTGGTCGCCAGGGGGGAGCATGATGCCTCAACACTGTATCCCCAATAAAATTTATTCTCCCCCTTTTCTGACTACATCATCTTGAGATGCTGAATAAAGTACTTTAACAAACCCATTACGAAATCTGATACAATAATAGCTGAAAAACGTACTACCAAGTGTACAGTGTGAATTCTTTTTCTCTCAGTATCTAGACTTGCTACTAATAGAGGGTGTTCCATTATAGTGGAGTTTTCTACCAAGAAGCAAATTTTATTAAATTATCCTGAGTGACACTGGCAGCATAGCCGGCCTTAGGCATAGGCCAACTAGGTGGTCGCCCTAGGGTGCCACTGTAGTAGGGGCACTTTTTCAGTATTTATTTGGTGTAGGTAGACCAGGTTGGGGGCACCGGGTGTTGTGGTGGGGGGTGCCGTGGAGCCCTTTTGCCTAGGGCACAAGTTGACCTAAGGCCGCTCCTGACTGGCAGGCATGCATGTCACAGACTATGTGAATCAACATGCACTTAAAGAATTCTTGTCAATCTTTCTGCTAAGAGGGCAGTAAAACTTTTACAACTGTAACTAAAAATAGATGGTCTTTATCAGATTTCAAAACATCAATTACTGCTTACCTCCTGGCTTGGGGGATTGGGTAAATTAAAAACAAACTAATATTTCTGAATAATTTCTTTAGCATCTACAGGTTTGCTACATGTAAGCCATCAGGGGCCAAGTGATTATCTTTATCCAACTGAACCATCAGCTGTACTTTCTCTAATGCAAACTCCTACATTGAAGAGTCTGGTTGGAACTGACTAACACATTCAAAAGGTAAACAATTAAAAAAACTGTTGTTGACCAATTCTTCATTCCCAACAATTTTTTAAGATATATGCTGCATGTAGCTATTAAAAAAACAAAACAGTTCTCTAGGAATGTTACAGTGTCGCCCTGATAAGCGACCCTTTATTCGATTTAGTGTTCCATGTAGTGTTTGCTTTCGCAACTTTAACCTCAGATTTAGCTTTCAGGGGTAAAACTAAGATTTAAATTTAGCATGTTTGGTGTTTAACATTTTAGATTTAACTTGGAAAGTTACTAGTATAACAAATTACACAGCAGATATTACAAATTATATTTTAAAAGAGCATTAATAATAGGTACAGATGGAAAAAGGCAATATTTGAGACTTAAAAAGAAACGTGCTGGTGAATAAGTAAAATGTATTTTAGATGATGCTATTAAAGGAGAAGTGAAATGCAGTTCTTTGGAAAAAAGAATGTGTGCTGTGATAGAAGCTGTTTTTGTAGCCAGTTTTATAGTTTAAAGCAAATCTTTATTTGGCGTGTCAAAATCAAACAGTGGCCTCCAAGAAAAAAACTTTTTCTTACACTGGACATTAGCACATGCATTAGTATAATAGTAAGGTATTTATTCATTCAGGTAGAATAATTCAACAACTATGCTGAGGCTGCAAGTAATGAGACAGCAACACATTTAAAAACAGAAGAAAAAAAGAAAAAAAAAAAAGAGACTAGCCTGCAGGGAATGCTGCTATTGATAACTTTGTTCCCAGTGGAAGAGTGGACTGTTGTTGCATTTGATGCATGTTAAAGTAGAGAGAGAAAAAAACATAACACATAGGTTCCAAAAGCTCAGAGTAAAAACTGCAATGTTTATTCAACAAATTCAGCAGGTAAGCTCTCAAATAATTCAGTCCTCTTTCAGGGAAAAACTTACTAAGAAAGTCAATCATTTATAAATTAAAACTTAGCCAATTCATTAATCACAGGACACAAAATGACGGTCAAGTCTAAATAACTACTTTTTTTTATATAAAATTCATTAAGAGTTTTGCACAACTCGGACATTTCAAGTAGGGCTTAAGTGAAAATGCTTCATTAAGACCACTACTGTCAGTACTATGTTTGTAGAA
Source organism: Protopterus annectens (assembly GCF_019279795.1). Classification (NCBI taxonomy): domain Eukaryota; kingdom Metazoa; phylum Chordata; order Ceratodontiformes; family Protopteridae; genus Protopterus; species Protopterus annectens. The sequence continues at coordinate 1,365,285,045 of NC_056731.1, forward strand.
TGTAAATCACCACATGTTCTGCAACTAATATTTATAAAACACCAATTTAATTCTGATCATGATACTTACAATTAATTATCCAACATTTTTGAATGTTGAACTACACTATCACACAAGTGTTCCCTTATTCTTAACTTTAGCTTTTTAGCTTTTTTTTTTTTTTATTGTATTTAGTGTGTGTATGCTCTGACCGAGACCGAAGACACACTGACCCCTCCGGATCCGAAGCTCAGCTCTCAGCTCAGAGAGCTCGGATCTGAAAAGGGACCAGACAAAATCGAGGGTGCGGTCGAAGTACGAGGCACTATCAGCGCCGAACCTCACCCAGCTCCTATGCAAACTGGACCTGAAGGCTCCGAACCCCGGAAGTGGGTCGGAGAAGGAGCAATCGGGGTGAAAAAGGGGGTCGAGCTCCCCCCGGAGGGGGGAGGGAGGCATGAACACTCCCATCTGTAGCTGGGCCTGGAGGAACCTATGCATCATCCGGTCCATATCTGCATCGGACAAGCTTCGGGTGGACCTAGAAGAGGCCACCGAGGCGGGCCAGGATTGCCACCGCGATGACCACCGGGTCTCCTCCTCCGGGGAGAAGCGAGGTGAATGGAGCCGGGAAAGAGAAGGCCCGGAAGCCCTGGGAGAGGCAGCTTGTTTAGCTGGCAGAACAGAGGAGGAAGACTCTGCCTGTCGCTTGTGGTGTCTATCTTTCTTCTTCTCCTCCTGGCCTAAGGTGGGAGGTTGAGTCCCGGCCAGGGGAGCAGGGGTGGAAGGGGGCACTACCGCGGCAGGTGCCACCAAGGGAGAGGAGGCCGAAGCCGAATCCGGGGGCAAAAGTCCCGCCAGAATCAACTTCGACCTCCTGTCCTTTAGAGCCCTGGGATTGAAGGCTGCACAAATAGTGCAGCCTGAGGAAAGGTGGTCAACCCCAAGGCAAATAACACACCGAGTGTGGCCATCCACTGGGGATAGCTTATGGCCACATTCGGTGCATTTAGAGAAAAAGGTTTTTGGGGCCTCAAACATAGTCTAACTAAAAACACAAGGCCCAACACACACGTATGCACACACACGGGGAGGAATGAACTACACTAAAAATAACGAGATAACAATATTATAACTAAACGGTTTTAATACTAGGGAGCAACACACACAACAAGCAATATCAGCCACAGGAAAAGTTAGAAAAGAAATAATTTTTCTCACAGAACGACTAACTCCCACGCCTGGAACTCATTCAAAGCTGTTGATTCAACCGCGGCAAATGAGATATGAGGTCAGAGAGGGATGACAGGGGATTATGGGTAAGGGGAGGAGCTTGGAGCTCAGATCCGATATGGATCTGATCCCCACAGGTTGATGGACAAATGAAGTTAACTACTTCAGATGCAATGTTAATGTCAATAGTGTAATGGTTACAGCATTCACATAGTATCTGTGCATTCATGTTCAAATCCCAATAAAGTCAGAGATGTTTTTCATGTTAAAAAGTATACCTTAACCATAGCTTGCATATTTAGGTAGTATTCTTCAGTGTAATAAACATATGAAACTTCCATATAAACCCATGTGTGCCAGAGAGTAAAGTCAGAGACTGTAATGTTATGTAAGCACATAGTGAGATGTTACTTAACTGAAATGTATATATCCTGAGTAGTTAGCAGATGTGGCCGTGTTTGCACGCACAGGTTATACATTTTGAAATTTTGTTTAACCGTATTTAACTGCTGTTTTAATGTCACACACTTTTAAACATGCTTACAACTGCTTAAATGAGCCTTATTCTGGAGTACAAAACATTTTTAAAGCATCACAGGTCTTGAACCCTGGACCATGCACACCATAGTTATAGGACTTACCACTAAGCCATCTGAGCTACATACATGTTGCATGGTCTTTAGACTTCACCTTTTACTATAGGCATTCCACAGTACTGACCACAAATGGGACAGTCACTTTGTGTACATATATGTACAGTAAATTGTAATGTACTGTAGTTTGTGAATAAGTCTACATTAACTTAAAAATTAATACTATATTATATATATACACACACACACATATATATACATACACACACACAGTTACATCTACAGCAATATATATATACACACACACACACACACACACACACACACACACACACACACACACACACACACACACACACACACACACACACACACACAAATATCTATGAACACACTGTGACACAGAAGCAATCCAAAGGAATTGAAGTGTACAAAAACACATGCAGCTCTGGTATTATAACAATTAATATTAACTTAATTCACAAGAAGGTATGGTTGTTGTGTATGTGGAGATTGGGATTGGGGAGGAATGATGGGTAATGAAATTATGCATCAAGGAGAGCCTAGGTTGTGAACTGGAGGGGTATACATGGAGTATGGGGACAATAAAAAAGGACACAAAACAAGAACCATTCTCATCCATAATGCACCCTGTCAGGTCACATTGCAATACTTAATTCCACAAACATATGAACATTAACAAGTACCATACATATGTACACCAACTGACTGTCACATTTGTTTTCAGTATTGAGGAATGCCCGTAGTAAAATGTATATTCTAAACACCATAACATTTGCACACATCTCAGATGCCTTAGTGGTAAAGTCAGTGACTGTGGTGTTCATGGTCCCGAGTTTAAGACCTGCAAGAGCTGTTAATTTATTTTGAGGGCCAGAATAAGGGCTGTTGGATGCAGGTTCATTAAGGTTTTAAGCAGTTTAGCGCTGGTTTGAGTGACTATAAGCGGCGCTTAAACACAGTTAAATGGATAAGCGCATCACAGGTGTAACCTTTGCTTACAGTCAAGCAGACCACGGGCAAATTTGCTTACAACTGCTTAAATGTGCATTAATCACACTTTCCCTACCAGTGCCTGCTCTGAGAGGTAAAATAATAACCACTTCCAGGATCAGAACTCGCAAACATGTACACCATCCTCAGAGTAACCTACCAGTAAACTACCTGATATGTACCTATGCCAGTTGTGTATTCAGACAGGTTAAAACACAAAAGGGGGATTGTGTGGAAATAGTACAAACCGCCATGTACCCAACGAAAGGTGCATTTTATTTATATATATATATATATATATATATATATATATATATATATATATATATATATATATATATATATATATATATATATATATATATATATATAGAGAGAGAGAGAGAGAGAGAGGGATACACATGTCGATATATAGAGATATACACATATGTAGATATATAGATAGGTTAAAAACATTACACATATATGGAGGTACATGCAAACATATGCAATAATATACGTTGTATATCTACATACACAACTGCGGTGGTGGTGCTGCGGTAGCATTGTCACCTCACAGACAGATGTTGCCCTGTTCGATTCTCAGCTAGAGCGCCTTCTGTGTGGAGACATGCGTGAATGGGCGCACCTTCGTTGAAGGTTGTGCGTCAGAGCTGGCAACTCGGCACATAAAAATCTACTGCCAATTAGTGGACCGGAGTTCCGCTGTGGCGACCCCTAACCGGGAAAAGCCGAAAGACACAACATCATATTATATATATATATATATATATATATATATATATATATATATATTTATTTATTTATTTATTATACATGCATACATACACACACACGTGTGTGTGTATACAGCATCTGAAGTTTTCAAATCAGAGTATAACATGGAGCATAGCAATCACACCTTCTGCCACCCCCAAACAATATGAACATAACATATGAAAAGTAAATGCCAATACACTATTACAAATATGTTCTATGGACATGAGCCCAATAGGGTTACTCACCAACACAACTACAATGACTGCAAATATCCATGACAGAAATACACAGACATCTTTCATTCAGCAAAACTTTACTACATTCCGATGTATTGCCAAAAGGATTCAAGGACTAACTTACCTGCAAGCTACACAAGTAGCATTTAACAATGCCTTAATGAATCAGCCTGCAATTACCATAGTATTAATCCACTAAGGGATAGGTGTTCGCATAGGGAAAGAACACCCACACACATATAGAACATGTATAAAAGCAGTTCCTACACACCTGCATCTGCTATGTACACCCACCAACATCTCCCCCACACCCAAACTAATTACAACAATACAAACTGTCATACCATAACCAATTATTCACCCACTGTACGACATCTGCTGAAACCTTGACATACCTGGACAGAGACACACTAGCATGGTCCTATGTGAAATAGTTTCTGTTATACAAAAGGAACAGCTGCTGATGTTACAGGGTTTGTTTGACCTAATCCTGTTTCAGAGGGTTGAAAAGTAATTACACCAGGAAGTGTTACCAATTACTGATTATCAGCACAGTACGATACACATTTACACCAAACTAAAGATGTCTGGTGAGCAGACTGTAAACCCCCCCAACATTATATGCATAGTCATACAGCCTTGAGCTGGTCAAACAACCTAGCCAGACTGAAACATATGCAGACGTATTAGATAAAGACAAACCCTGCACATGTAGCAATGTTCAGAAATATAACAGAAGTACTCACATTTAGACCAAATCTTCTAAGCATTACACTATATATTTGTGTTTGTCTCCATACAGCTGTTGCAACAGATTTCAGACAACACTTCCAGGCTGTCTTCCTCACAAGTAAGGCAAAGGGACAACGCCCAAGTGGAGTACTCAATTATACTCCACTGTTGCCATGGTATTGGCTAATGGAGTAGCTTCACAGCCGATGTGCATGTAATTAACTACTTCGGAAAAGCAATTGGTGATCAGGATAATCTCCAACTATAAAAGGATGCCTTGTCACACATGCAAACCATCTGTACATACCTGCAGAACAGTACAAACTACCCAACAGGAGATTGGAACAAAACCAAAAAAGATTAAAATACCAGTCAATAACACCTCCAATTACCAAGAAGGTATGTACAACATTTAGTATGTCCGTGTATGTAGTATCCGTTCTGTAATAATTACAGTGTAATCAATGAATATAGTGGAAATAGCTATCTTGTAGTGATGTATTGTTGATCAGTAGTAATGCTTGTAGTATTCTGTGTGTGTACTGCTGTATGTCACAAGGCAAACTCCTCATACACCACAAGGGATGATATATATATGGGCTTGGAATTCACCAATTCTTTTCCAGCCACTGTCAGTGTAAGGGTTGGTGCAACAAGTATGTGCTATAACAGGGGATAGTATATATTGATATATGGTAACAATAGACATATGTATGGGTGTATTAGTGAGATGAACATGTCAAATGTGGGCTTACTGTGCAAATATGAATTGCATTGTGGGATATTGTGCCAATAATTATGTACTGTACAGTATTCTAGGCTGATCTGTATTCCATTTTACATAGCATTTCTGTTATGCAAACATTAGTTATGTCTATTGGCAATTACAATACTCAATAACAGGATACATATGAATTGTAGCCATCTGACAGTTTAGCAGCATGAAAGCAAAGAAGGAAGAGCTAGGTAACTATCCATGCACATAAGACATGTAATAATCCAGCTCCCTAGTATCGTTTGCAAGCACTGACAGCTGTGCATGTGTACATGTTATGCAAATGTGTAGTGACCCTTGTTACATGGCTGGACCAAATGGCTATGTGCACACCTACACAGAGTGGATATTGAGAGTAGAGACACACTGGTTGAACATTTCAGGTTTGTGTAGCCTAACCTCTCATTGCCAACATAACAGCCACTTGCAAATACTGTATGTAAGGTTGTGCACAGTACTGGTAATGAAACAAGTTGCATATCATCTTTAACTCCAGTGTAACATCTGCAGTAGGAGTGTAAGATGTAGGAGACTGCTGCCCATGTGTAATTGCTGCTTCATAGGTGATGGCTTACACTATCCGATTATATCCTGATCATGTTGATAGTGGCAGCAGAGCCTATTAATACTCGACTCTGCTTGGGGAGTGGGTGTCCGTGCCCAACAGAGCTCATGGTTCTGGTGGATATGAGAGTATATACCCAAAAAAGGATACAGACCTGTTGACACTTGCATCATCTGTAATCAACTATCAGGATGTGATGTGCTCCTCAGATGAGGATTGCTGCTTAAGGTAGCTACTATGTTTCTGTAATAGCCAGTGTTGTCACATCCATAACACAAATATTTACGTGTGAGCATCACTGTCTAAAACATCTTCATAAGCAATAAGTAAAGTAAACTAAATACAGTAATTGGTACTTGTAGTACTGAATGCTCATACAGGCATGTCCACTAGTCAGCTACTGAGGTTTACTAATTTCAGCTTTGTGTATGTGGCCATCCTGGGGGAATGTAATCTCTATGCCATGTATACTGCCAAACCCACCCAACACCACACCCCACACACTAACTGGGATGCAGCTACAGGGGTAAGCTGGAAGACAGTCCAGTCTACAGCCATGACTGGACAGTCATGAGGTGTAGGTTAACACATGCATCTCATCACCACAACCAACACATACCCTTACCAGAACACAGTAAGGACACCCACACAGACCAACAGAAACCACACACATTCACAGAGGCTTCTAAGTATCTGGCCAAGCAAGAGACCTCCCAAGCTGGAATAGACAGACAACATAATACACAAACTGTATGACATAGTTTGCCAAATTGTGCCACCCCTCAAAACATGTGGCCAGAAACATGCTCAATAGTACTCATTTGTGAATGCAAACGCTAGCACTGTTACACACAAAGCTATACAAGGGCAAACATACTGTCAAGCTGCCTGTCTGCCATGATTAGCCACATACCCATACACTCAGACCACCTTTTGAACTATACACATAGCTCTGGCATATTCCATGTTGTGCAGGACCTGTGATGCAGTAGCCTGAACTGCATGGAAAAACACATGTACGAACTGTCAGGTCTTGTAGCCCATGCAGGTATGTCCCAAGGCCGGGTAGCATTTTGCCATTGACCAGAATGATACTGCAGTACAGGGACAAAATGACTGTATTCCACAAATGTCTAATGTACTGGTGTAATTCAAAGGGTATCCAGTATCTCTCTGCCTGAGATAACATGGTTGACAGACCATGATGCTTTGCCAGGCAGGGCCTGCACCTGTCACCCCTGGGAATCTGGATACTGGCTAGTGCCTTCATCATGCAAAGTTCAAGTGAAAGTCCACTGCTGTAACAGGGACAGACAATCAATAAACTGCTGGTCTCGCTATTCAATGATACATTTCAGAAACTCAATATGGACTCACTTATGTCAATCCTTAACATAGAGAACACATCTGTGCAGTGACTGTGATATGGTTCAATGCTCTGGAGAGCACCCCTGCATGATCATGTTATAACACATACCTCACCTCTTGGCCATAATCCTTTACTGGACCACACAGGCCACATGTGTACCCATATTCCTGAAGGATATGTACACCCCCATGCTAGTTGCACTTGCATAACTTCAGATGCATTATGCTGAGTAACTACCTTTGTGCCAAAATGGAATCCAATTTGCACCTTGCGACAGATCACCCACCATGCTTCAGAATTCCCAACTGTCATATTGTGCTGCAATGGGGATTATGTTCAGAGACAGAAAGCCATAATGGCTACTCTCAACTATCCCATTATGAACTGGGAAGACTCCTCATGTACCAACACCTGTTCTCAATGCATGTTGGATTTCATTGACCCCAATGACCTGGATCACCATAGTCACACAAACAGGGCTAACAGTATGCTAAACATAGTCAGTCTCCAAAGCCAATGTTAAGCTTAGGAGTGACGTGGTGACTGTCATGGCACCCATGCAATTGGACAATGCATGTGCAAATGCTGAATCCTACACAAATGCACTTTAAGCACTCACATAAGTGCAGTGATTGTGCCACTGAAACAGAACCAAGATTCAACCAAACACAAACAGGAAGGCAAACAGGTGGTACCCTGCCTTAAACTGTACCACAGAAGGTAATAACTGTTGCAAGAGTGAACACACATGAGTGGTGGTGATCCCTCTTCAGCCTCAGTAAGATGCAGATACACCATATAAAACCACATAAAACCACACAGCGCTATTGTGAAACTAATCAGCCACATATTAGGAGGCCAACCACAGAGCATTCTATAGCAGTGTCATGAATCATAATGGCAACAAGACCTGCCGTGCTTCACAGTACTATGGCATGAGAAGTACTGCACCTACAGAAATAGCACTTGTTCATCCAGATAGGGTCTTTGATAACCTAAACCCACTCTCACCCCACCCCCCCAACAGGTACACATTTATATTTCTACATACACTACAGAGCCCCTGTAATAATCATGCAGGTACAAGCTGCACTCTCTAAAGCCATACATACAGCTTGCATGGGAGCCGTCAACATCACAGGGTGTATTTTACACAAAGGTCAGAACAATTTGCCCTCCACATACACATCATGTTCAATCATAGCTTCATGTCAGGCTGTGTACACACTGAATGGTGCACAACAACAGTTATCACACCCCACAAAGGGGGAGTCACCACTGACAATGGGGAATAGTGCACTATTACCCTGCTGAGTCTGGTCTGTAAGGCCATGAACCTTGATCAACTTACTTGATGTAGTCAGTACAGATGTAGAGGACAGTAAGGTTGATTCACACAGCATATCATGACCTTGCCAGGTCTTAGAACACCATCACCCATACTGTGTTCCAGCTACATTCAGTAAACTAGGTGTATATTCCTATGTCACAGGATTGGTTGGCAACTGGACTGCTGGCAGAACACTACAGAAGGTGTCTGACATACACACACACATCAAACCAGTGTCAGCTACAGTAATAGAGGGTTCATTACTGGTACTCCCCCGCTTTGTTATTTATACCATACAGACCAACACAGAAGGTATCTGCCTACTGAAGTTTGCAAATGCCTATGAGCTAGGAGCAATAGTTGACTCAATGAGTGCTGCGGGCAACATACAGAAGGGCCTTTATGGGTCAGATGTGTGGTGTGTGACGTATGGCCACAATCTGACAGCTAAGTATTGCACTGACATCCCCTATGTTAAACAACCTGTACCCATGAACTACCACCTAGACAGTGGTCAACATGATGGAAACAGTGTGTGTATGGGATGCAGCTGGACAGTAGTCTTTCCTTTGATAATCACCTCATCACACTAGTCAGGTAGTCATAAGTGGCATCCCTAATCATGACAGGGTGCCATCCATGAATACAGAGATCATTGTTCAGCCATACGCAACACTCAAATGACCCATAATAGATCACATATTTCCTTTAAGGGTTATTGGCCATATTCAGATGGTCTACACTGAACTTCCAAAACCCTAGCTCCACTATGTAACATGATACCTACCCTGAATAAAGCCATGCCCAACCCAGAGATGTTGGACATGCTACACTCACATCCCGATTTCAAATAAACACATACTTCATGGACATCCACCTGTCTAGTACAAGGATCATAACACGCCTGACAGATCCCTGTCCCATACACTTTACATACTCCTGTCATACTATGCATCTCTGTCCAGCAAAGCTGCACATTGCCCTCTGAGACATGGTGTGATGATCGCATGGCAAATATATCAGTAACCCTGTGGATCAGTTCTGTGGCACTGCTTGAACTGGCCACTGAAAGCTACCTGTCTGTTGGCTACAGCTAGGTAACCTTTCAGCCTAGGCTCATAAATGGCCCATGACATATAGCCGCTTACTAGTTCACTATGACCATACATGCTATAGTCGATATCCAACCCTGCAAATACTATCAAGCTAGCCATTGTCCCATGTGTTTCACACGTGCAACACCGGTAACACATGGCAGGATGCTATACTACTGTACAGTGCCATGCATATGCACATGGCAAAACACATGCATGTAAAACTTTCAGTGAGAAAGTTTGCAGGGTCACAGGTCATGTCCCTTAACGCTGTGTATGACTATATGTGTGTGACACATACACAGCATTAAGGTATCTTCCATTAATGTGAACACATCCAGGAATGTGCGGATAGGTAAAGACACCAGTACAGGCAAACACACATATCCACATAAAAAAAACATCACATGGAGTATGAGCAATGTCATCACCTGACACACATATATGGTGATAACATCAAATCACCAGTAAGTGTCAAATGTGTGTGAGTTAAACATGTCAGTGGTGTTAGTGTCATGCTGATTTGCAAAGACATACTTGTAATCATAATAAATGGGATACACGTGTATGTGCAGCTGTACTTCTGTACTTCTCTGAGTTACTGTGACCTGTTTCCATCATTATGTCTTCCAGGTATGAAGCGTGCCAGGCTCCCACCATACACCCGCTTGGAGGATGAGGTCCTCATTCCATACCTCCTTGACAACCATGAAACACTCTAGCCACGCGCCACAGGATGCACAGCAGCGGGAAGACCTTCGCAGGGGAGTAAATTATGTTGGCGGCCACAATCGCACCTATCAGCAGGTGTGCAGACACTGCACCAACCTCAGACAGGCAAAACAGCATGCAAATGCAATCGCCAGGGAACAAGCTGCAACAGGTGGGGAGCCACTTACCCAGCCCCCACTCACACGTACCAAGGAGTTACTGGCCAACCTGGGGACACCTGCAGAACTTTATCGACAAGCTTTAGCTGAATTGTGGAGGTGGGTGCCTCACAGCCACTGGGCCATGAGTTGCCTGGTAAGTCACTACTGCACATAGAACACAACTACATTTCATATAGTTACATGTGTTAACTGTACAATATTTAACGTAACATCATATGCAAGGCATGTATGCACACATGCCACATACTAGAGTTTGCTACGCACATATGTGCATACTCCATAGTATAGTCTATTGTGCTGGCTTATATGCCAACATGCACATTGCACACTGTAGCTATCACACAGGTGTGGATAATAATCTTACTGCTGTGACGTTCCTATTTAGGTACCTCTGGCATTTCGCGGCGACAGCAGCATGTTGCAGGTGAGATTGTTATTATTTATCAAGATTGATAATGCACAGATCATATTAACTGCATGCTGCCATGTAGCCATTTAACACACGTACAAAATGTATGGTGGTATGACTGTCACATAATGTCATGTGCTATCCGACATGTCCATAACATTTTGTGGGCCGATTGCAGCACTGGTTAACTATCCTGCAAAACATCTCTCATCCCAAACATACCACCCTTTGTCTGCATAACCCTGTCCTCAGTGGAGCATATGACATCTATGGGCATATGTCATATGGGGCAACACTGACATGTGGAATAGATGCCCATCACAACCACTGGACAAAACATGTTTACACATGGCCATGGAGGAGGACCAGAGACATGAAGCAACACACACAGAAAGGATATACATGTGTGTACACCCTGTTGTACATTGGCTCGACACTACAACTATGGCCTTTGTGTAATGGTGATATTGCAGATGTGACACACTAAACATCATACAGGCCTGTGCACAGCTTCTGTAGGTATGACATCAAACCACCGCATAACATGTATTAAACATCTTGAATGTGTCATTAGATGAAAGCTTTCACCCACACAGTATCCAAATACATACATGTGCTGCACAACATACAACCACATCAGGCCACAGATCAGCAAGTTGAATGCACTGTCAGACATCACTGTCATGCTTGCTACTCGTGTGTGAGGTACACACATGGCATGTGGGACATGGAGTACTGCTAGGTTAGACATGTCTGGGCATAGTTGCCAGACATCAGCTATATGGTTGCAGATGTGCAGGGGTGACATCTGTATACCCTTCAGTGACCAGTCACAATCCACATTAGGGTTTAGTGTGTATACACCTCCGTGATGTGGGTCACATTCCACATTAGATATGCATTGTAATCGGAATACAGTCATGGCTATGAACTGTGTCTGTAACTCACACGGTATAGCAAAAGCGAAGCCACATGATGCCCTGCAATGGCTATGCACATCAGCTCAAGGAGCAGTATGTCACTGTATATCTGTAGGGCGGACTGACATTGCATCAGCTGAAGGTCCATGTTAGTATAACACGTTCCTGCATTGGAACACCATTACCTCACTGTGTATTTGAAAGGACACCATTGTGTTAAACATGCATGCATGTCATGCAACACGTCAGCAGAAGACATGTCATACTACATGTGATTGGCAAGGTCATATGCCACATATAAGGCTGGTGTACTGTTAACCTGTGCTGGTCTGTGGCACCACTGCAAATTAGGGACAGCCATGTCAAACGTGTGTACAGCCACATGCACATTGTCTGTAGACTCAGCTCAGGGGTAAGCAGAATAATGTTGAACAGACATGCACTGCTGTGGGGGAGATATGCAAGCTAGGGTTCAGGCAAACATAGTAATCACTCACCATACCCTTCCGCTGATGTCCTCGTCACACATAGGGGCAGTGGCCAACACAAAGCATCAGTGGCAGATGTACACATGTCAGCGATGGTCTGTTAAAATGTGGGGTATGTTGCACAAAACATGGCAGTGCAGTGCAACGATGCATAGTGCATGCACTGTGTTGCAGGTTTGGGGCATGACCTACTAACACAAATGGTGCAACACAGGGATGTATGCTAACTACTATTATAATTGTGTAAGGTGCATGCCTTCTGCTATAACACATGCAGGCTGTTGTGTGCAACACAGGGATATATAAACTACCACTATAACTGTCTAAGCTGAATGCCGTCTGCCATATCACATGCATGGTGCATGCCATTGGGAGCCAAATCATGTGCGTCTGCGCTGTATAACTTGTAATGTACAGTTCTTGTCTGCCCCTCACAGGTGTTGATGTAGGTGCGTTGCCCTGCTGCAGTCCACCTGAAGTTAGTGTCCCTACAGACTCTAACAGTGATGATGAAATTATTATTGAGGCACAAGCAGGGTTGTCAGGGGCTGAATCTGTGCCATTGGTTGCCATTCCACCTGTACCCCCCTCATCCCCGCATACAGTTCTCATGCCTACACATACCCTATCACCAGTGGCTATAGAGGAAGGACAGCTGGCGGGTGGTAGCATGGAACAGAAATGTGTGGAAACTACGTAAGGTGTGCCTGCACATCATGATCCCAGCGAACTGACTGGTGATGTCCCACACAGGCATGTGCCCAGGGCTGCTTGCAGGACTTCTGGCCAACATGCCCCTGCAAGACATAGCACATCAGCTGGTGTCACGAGACGCATGTTTCAGGCTGTAATGGAGGCACAGGCACGTGCTGAATGGCACAACAGAGAAGGTCTGAGGCTTCAGAGGGCTCCTGCGTGTTCTTTAACTGACAACATCCAGGCAATTGCAAGTGTTCAATATCATCTTGCAGATGTTTTGGATAGACGATTGGGTGACATGGTGGGAAGTCCTTGACCGTGGCATGTCAATCCTAGAGCGTGCAAGGTCTGTGCTGGAGCATCTGGTGGGAGTGAGGCGTCTGGCATGTGGACACAGGCCAGCTACATCACCTGCTGAAGATCTATGTAAACATGCTATAACACATGCCTGCTCCCATAGTGGCGGTAGCAGCAGCAGTGCAGCTGGTGTTGTGCTGTCCAGGCCACATGCACATGGTCCTGGATGGTCCCAACAGGGACACTGTTCCAGTGGACGTGTCAGGCAGTACCCAATCTGGACCTCTGCCTGGTAGCGCCCGTGCAACCCCTGGCAGGCAGTCACATGGCCGGACACCATGAACTGTAAACCCTGCCCTGTACAGTCTGCAGCTGTCAATAATACCCCTGTGTAGGCCACACAAATGCCAGACCTGTGTGCATACATACACACCAGTAACTAATGTAGGGCACCTCAACACACACATGCATAGCATCC